>NW_021703782.1:84763156-84846419 GCF_005190385.1 Monodon monoceros | reverse complement strand
CCTGGATTACTCAGCTGAGTAGCTGAGTAATCCAGGATGCTCTCCCCATCTCAAAATGTAATCACAAGGCTCCTTATGACAGGGAAGCAATAACATCAAAGTCAGAGAAAGGAGATGTGGTGATGGAAGTAGAGGTTAGGGTGATGTGCTTTGAAGATGGAAGAAGAGACAGTAAGGCAAGGAATGCTAGTAGCCCCTAGCAACTAGAAAAGGTAAGGAAACAGATTATCCCTGAGAGCCTCCAGAGGGAATGCAGCTCTGTAGACATCTTGAATATAGACCCACGTCTGCATTCTGACCTGAAGAACCATAAAACATTTTGTGTTGTTTTAAGTCCTGAAGTTTTTGCATTATAATCTGACATATCCAGATGATTTCTGTGCATATTAACTAAAAGAACTTCAGTATTTTTTCCTCCGTGGAACAAAGATAAAACTCTAGTATCATTGTTATTTGTATTTATATCTCAGATTATTTAAGAAGAGATGAGAATATTCCAGGTAAACAGCCTGTGCAAAGGCCCACATTCAAAATGACTAAGAGGGAATCTCTGCTTAGGGTCCCCTTTGCTTGCTTTTGGCCAATATTGCTGACATTCTTCATGTCTGTTCACTAGCTCTACCAGCCCTGTAGAAGTTAAAGCCCCTTGGCAGGCAATGGTTGCCACTTGTTCATGGGTCGTTTGATTTTAGTTCCTGGAACTTTCTCTGTAACTCTTGCTCTGATGACCTAGCCTGGACTCCCTTTTCTTGAACGTATTCCCTAGCAATACTGATTCTGTCACTTGCAAGCTGATTCTGTCACTTGCAATATGTAAATCTCTGGGTTAGAGGGTCAGTTACTCATCCATAAAATGGGAACAATAATGGCAACTTGACTGAGTCAGGATTCTGAGGTTGTTACCTGGATTTTTGATAAGGCAGTAACAGCTTAAAGACACCCAAGTTCAGGGTACCCAGAGTAAGAGCCCACTTCTCCTAACCTCCTTGCCAGAGAGACCCAGACTACATGGCTTCTTATTGCTATTTTCTCACCCCACAAGCTTTCACATCTGACTGCTGGATGAGAGATCCATATTTCTTCTAGATGTATAAGTGGGCTGAGAGGGAGGACATGAAATGAATTTCTGTTAGAAGGCTTGGGGTATAGTTGGTGTTTGAAAGACTTCCCAGGGGCAGGTCTTATCATAAATTACAACTAATTACAGGGGCTGAAATAGATGGCACTAAAATTGAAAGCCTATATATATTTTCTCTTGTTTCCCTTCACTTGTGAGCAGGTGCACATTTTTTATTATTTTATTTTATTTTATTTTATTTTATTTTTTTTTGCGGTACGCGGGCCTCTCACTGTTGTGGCCTCTCCCGTTGCGGAGCACAGGCTCCAGATGCGCAGGCTCAGCGGCCATGGCTCACGGTCCCAGCCGCTCCGCAGCACGTGGGATCCTCCCGGACTGGGGCACAAACCCGTGTCCCCTGCATCAGCAGGCGGACTCTCAACCACTGCGCCACCAGGGAAGCCCAGGTGCACATTTTTTAGATATACCCTTTTCACTTTCCTGTTCACCCTTCTTAGTTCAGTCCCCACCACTGACTTGAAGATCTAAGTAGGTGGATGATGTGGTTTGTACAGAGTAGAAAATTTTCTTCTCCCCACTTCAAATTAATGACATACTGGCAACATATATCCTAAGGAATATGAACATTTTGATGTAGACATAGAGGAAAATGGACCCAACTAGTGTCTACTGAGTACTTGGTATATGACAGGCACAGTGCTAGGTATTTTATATATATTCTTATTTAAAACTCATAACAGCTTTAAGATGTTGGTGTTAACATGTCCATTTTATGGATGATTAACCGATATTCTGATACTTAGTGAGATCCTATATATTGCTAAGGTGCACACAGCTAGCAGGTGACAGTATTGAGATTAGAATTTAGGTCAATTTAATTCATAAGTCAATGTTTCTTTCTCTGCCCAGGCAGAGAACTAATAGTTCTGGGAATTATTTTATAAGCTGTCATATGGGATCTAGTGCAGAAATCATAGAACCTGAAGTGAGAAGATTTGGACATATACAAAATTTTGTACAAACAAGCTATGAGACTTTGGACAAGTTTTTAGTCTCTTTGAGGTTCATTATTACTGGTGGCATCACACATAATGGTGAGTGGAAACAGCACTTGAATAAAAATCGGGTGTTTCAAGTTTGGGTTCCAGCTCTGAAATTAATTAGCTCTGTGGTTTGGGGAATATCACTTAACCTGTCTAGATTTTACTTTTTTGTTGTTTTTGGGGTTTTTTATCTGTAAAATGAGAAGAATATGGAAGGCTTTTTCCCTTTAGATCTGAAATTTTGTAATACTAAGAGCTTCAGCTTCAATAATAGTTCCACTCAGGCAGCTAATGGAAGCAATTCTAACAGCTCAGTAATACAGACTCCATCTTCCTTGAACAATGCAATACTATACTGGCCAGCCTGGGCTCCAGCCAGATATATTTGCAGAACATCCTTTATCTTGAAAGAGAAATTTATTGCTCAACCATCTGTTACAATTAAGAAAAGGTTTGAAAATGTTTTCTACGTGCTTGACTAATCATGTTTTAGGGCCCTGTGGGTACTTTACAAATTACATGCCTTCCCTTCTTGTTGGCATTAAAATTCTGGGATCTGTTTCCAAAATTTACCAGCTCTCTCTTTCTCTCTTACTGTTTTCCCTCTTCTATTTTTCCAGAGAAACTTGTTCAGAGTCTCAAACAGGACAGAGTAAACAAATATGACTCAAAATGAAGTTAGTCTGTAGCAAGTAAGTATTTGTAATTGGCATTTGTTGACAAGGACTTGGCTGGTATCAGCTGAGAAGTTAAGTCATTAAGATCCAGCTAACGAGTTGGAATTGTGGAACCTCTGGTCACCACCTTACCCTACCAACCCTCCAAGAAAATAATGATACAATATGGTGCTGTTCAGCCCTTAATTGCAAATGACTTACTCATGTGACCAGTCTCAGAAAGTATTGCAGGGGGAAGCTCTGGAACCCTCTCACCTCACTCTACCTTTCTACATCTTCTCAGCTCTCTCTCTTGCTTTATCTCTGTGTTTCATTTCATCCTTGCACTCAGGCAGTTAAGAGGTAGGAATTGACTCAGTTCTGTTATACTTCATAATCTGCCCCATTCCCTCTCCTGGTTGGGGGAATGCTCTTTTCTTTCTGTAACAGGAAAGCTGAATTCCTCCTTAGGTGCTGCCTTTAGGGACGTTCTCAAGTGCTTCTATCAAATTTTGTTATGGTGGGATGGTGAGGTTCTTTCTTCTTACCTTCATTTCCGTGTATGTCCATCTCCTGGGTCCACAATCTCCGCTCTTATAAAAGGGAAGCTTACATATTTCCAGGACAGTTGAAGGGCAGGCTGTGCATCAATGATTTGAGAATGGTGGGAGGGGATCCCACTCGCTGACAGCTGATTCTTTGGGTCCCTTACACTCTACTTCCACAACCTCTGGAGCAGCATTTCTCAATCTTCTTATCCTAGAGGGACTATCGAAATATAGTAGGGTGTCAGGAAATCCCTGCAAAAAAAGTATTATAGCAATAGTTCATGGTACCTTAGGATTACCAGTGAGTAGATGCGATAATCCTACAATAATTGCTAATGTTCTTTTGAATAGAGAATGATATTTTTTTGTGGATCTATTTATTTGGCTAAATTATTAGCCTATTTCTTTGTAGTTCCCCTTCCCCACACAGGAAATAAACTCTATGCAAGTCAGTAGCGTTGATAAAGAAAAGTTCAGGTCTTCCTTTTCTTAAATTTCTTACTTGATTTTCAAAAATTTTATCTAAATAGCCTTAAAAGTCTTTGCACAAATTTCTATTATACAAGCTGCTAATTCGGCCTTTCTCTATTTAAATCAAGAATGACTTTATAGCCAAACCTCTTGGAAAAAAAAATCCAACTAGATTTTTAAGCCTAGCTTAGATTTTTCTTTATTTTTCAAAGATTTAAAAACTCATAAGGCAAACATAGTAAGCTTCTCTTAAAAACGGACCAACAACCTCTTCCTGTAAAGGGCTAGATGATAAATATTTTAGCCTTAGCAAGTCTTATAGTTTCTGTACAACTGTTCATTTCTGCTGTTTCAGAGGAAAAGCAGCCATGGATAATACATAAAGAAATGGACATGGTTGTGTTTCAATAAAAACTTTATTTGTGAAAACATGTTTTCATGCAGGCCAGATTTGGCCTGTGGGCTGTAGTTTGCCTGTGTTAAATAACTGGCTTAAGTCAAAATAAGATTTAATTTTCTAAAGGTAGATTTGTAAATTTAATTTAAATAAAGATAATGTTAAGTAATGCAAGTTACAACAGGAAAATTTATTGACAATGTTGAATATAGTAAAGTTACTAAAACCATAAGACAAGATAATATGATAAAATATATATCCTAAATACAATTTCATGCAAGGCTTTGAGCATTTCTTTTTTAAAACTGAGTGACATGTGATTATGTCAATTTTAACCCTAGCTTTATTTTAATTCTAGCAGTTGCAAAATTATATATATGTATGTATTGGTTTCTTATTCTCTTTTATAGGCTTATATATACATAGAAGTGTTATTTTGGAAACTAGAAATAAAGACTGCTTTTATCTTTTTTTTTTTGGCGGTACGCGGGCCTCTCACTGTTGTGGCCTCTCCCGTTGCGGAGCAACAGGCTCTGGATGCGCAGGCTCAGGGGCCATTGCTCACGGGCCCAGCCGCTCCACATCATGTGGGATCTTCCCGGACCGGGGCACGAACCCGTGTCCCCTGCATCGGCAGGGGGGTTCTCAACCACTGCGCCACTAGGGAAGCCCTGCTTTTATATTTTAATGTGGAATCTGTGCTTCATTTTTACTGCACAAATTCTCAGTTCTGAATGAAACTTGAGATGAGCACACACAGATTTCATTTTCAATAGAAATAAGATAATTTCTGTCCTCTTGAGGACTGCTAAATGAATAAACTGGATCACACATGTCAAAATCTGAAAACTTTAGCACGATGTTCATTGCTTTCCAATGAATGGCAGGGTGCTCTTTATTCACAGAGATCTAGAACTTGTCTAAAGTGAGTGAACAAATATCCTCTTGAGTATCAGATCAGTCTGCAGCTCACAAAGTTCTTCTTTTTTCTTTCAAAGTCAAGTTATCAGGCTGAGCAGAAGGTTCAGAGAAAGTACGATATTCAGTCATACGTATGTGTTACAGGAAGGAAAAAACTGTTCATATTTTTCCTGCAATTTTCCTAGGTGTTTTTCAATATAACTTGATTCCCTTCCTACATTTTCAAACCCCAGCAGCAGTGGAAACATTACAACATTTTCTTCTACCACATGAAGTTTCCACCTTTTACCCCAAAAAATTCAGTTTCTTTTTAAGTCCAAGAATTTTTCACTTGTGTTCAACTAGTTCATGTGGAGCAAAATATCTCTTAAGTAGGCTAGTTTCTGAAGCATTCTTCTTCTTCAAAGCACTCAGCAAAATCCAGCAACTATTTTTTTTAAGTACTAGCAACCCTACAATACATATTTTAGTTCAAATATCATACTGAGAACTCGTCTCTGCTAAGCCAACAGATGTCTGCATTTAGAGGAAAATTACATGCTCTTTCCCCAGGTTTTTAGTTTTTAAAACATTTGCAAGTAAACTTGTTTTTGCTTAATAAAGCCTGATTTCTGCAGCATCAAGCAGAATGTAATTTATTCCATCTTCACCTCTCTGCAGAAATCAGTGTGTTGAGACAATGTTTGCATTTTCTTTTTTAACAATTAGAGAAACCTTCTCATGGAGCCAACCATTGATGGGACACCGTCAGGGCAAATGCCAATGTAATTTCTCCAACATAAATCTTTATTTTTTTCCAACTGTGAAAACAAAACATTAAATGTATTTTGACCTTTGTTAGCTTGGGCAACTTACTGCAGCAGTGAAATCTTTCTTGAATTCCTCCAATATTCACCAGTCTTACAAATGCTGTAGCATGGTATTTATTGGTGAAATCCTTTTCTCTCATCAACCTGGATAGAAAAGCTCTTGTTTTTCTGTTCATTACACAAAACCTATTCAATATTATGTGACATGTCATCACTGTATTGACACATATTTTTGAGAGTGGAACCTTTTCAATTTCTCCTACTGGACCTTATTTTACTCACTATGTGCTGGCATTTTTAGTTTCTCACCAACTGTGTAACTTCTTCTAAGCAATATCTTTTGTTGCTCAGTAACTTGATTTTGAGACTTTCCACTGAATGTGACCTTTTCCTGACAAAAGCTTCACTGTTTTGAAATTCCAATAGATGTTTAAAATAACCAGCACCTTTTCTTGTCAAATACATGTGATTTGTAGTTAAGTGTCCTTCCAAGTTTTCTGGAGGCACTGCTGCATTTTAACTTGCCTACCACAGATAATATGCAATGCATCAATACAACTTGCATTACCAGCGCATGAAAATCCATGGATAAATAGCTTCCCTTGTAGTGAAAGGACTTCTTTTTGTCTCCCTTGATGCACTGGTGCAGTGAAATAACCAAGAAGATTGTAATTCTTCATCACTAACCATATGGGAATTGTTCATAGGTCTAACTCTAGAATCTCTCTCTTTCCTCTCACATACTGTCTTCAAAAATTGTCACACTGGACCATCAGGCTTGTTTGTAAAATATAAACATTAATAAAATATTTTTAAAAGGGTATAATAAATAATGAAACAATGAAAACAGTCATCATAATGCAATTCACTTTTAACCTATGCAATTTGTTTTGCATTGATTTATTTAGTTATAACAACAGCAAAACAACAGGAGGACAGTTAAGTTTTGGAGTGTAAAAATTTCTTTTTTATAATGAAAATTTCCCTCTGATTGTCTATTACATCAAGAAAGTTGTCTTCCAGGAAGTCAGCTGGAGGTATGTGTGACCAACAGTGTTGAAAGGGATTAAAAGGCTCAGGGATGTGGACATGTTGGGGCAGAAAAATTATGTGAGGCCAGAAGATCTATCACAGGTTCTAGTGGGAAACTTTAGGGAATATACCATTCACCAAGGTCTTCAGGAATGCACTAGATGGATGGGCACCACCATCCCTGGTCGATGGTCACAAGCTTATCTAGTTAATAATAGTGGGGATGAGAGGGTCCCAAGGCTGCAGCAAGAAGACTGCAATTGCTGTAATAACTGATAAGTTCAGAAGGACTGCCAAGGAGGCTTGGGAGATGATTAATAGAATATAGTATCCCTGGTGGTAATATAGATTAGCAGTCAACAAGTGTGTTGCTTAATATGTACAATCAAAAGAAAATGAATATACATATGCAAGATTGTGGATAGGCCACCTTAACTGGAAGTCATGTTCTTTTGCAAAGATTCTCAACTTGAGCCAGTTTTCAGACCCAGAACATTTTAATTGAATAGCTAGTAAAATCCCCAGGAGGAAGGACCATGCAAAACCATGGCAGGTATAGACTATAATGTTTTCCCCAAAGACACCTATAGCCATTTACTCAGGTGACTGATGCAGGGATATAGTAATATCCAGACAATGTGAAGGTTATCAGATGCAGGGTCTGAGTTGACATTGCTACCCGTAGTCTCAAAGTATCGTCACAGACCCTGTTAGAGTGGGGGCCTACAGGGACCAGGTAATAAATGGAATCCTGCCAAAGGTAGGTTTACAGTAGGACTGTTAGTTCTGTGAGTCCGTTCAGTGTAACTGGTCCTGTAAAGATGGAACACTTGATCACAATCTTTCAAGGAATCCCTAGTGACATCTTGTGGAGTCCTAGGTTTCCAGAGAACCCTACTTAAGAAATTCTGCTATAGAAGTTTCTTCTTCATCCTCCCACTCCTGTTCCCCTCATTTTTCTTATGAACCTCCCTTCCCACTTAAGTTGCTATTTCTCCTCCTCTCTGATGTCTGTTAGGCCTAACCTTACATAGTTTCTGTGGGGGAAAAGACAACCCTGCAAGTAAGCCTATGAGCAGTGAATATTTATGCTGGAGGAGAATGACACCCAATGTTCTATTAAGAAAGAAGAGAAAAAAATCTCACAAGATTAACACTATGGGATGTAATCCTGTCACATATTTTTTAACAAAGAACTCTGGAGCTCTAGAAAGGTTAAGATAGCCTTAATTAAAACATCTAATTTTAAAGTAACCATTTCTTTACAACCCTCCCAAACTTCCCTCCCCTGCATTCCTATGACTCTTATAATTTTTATACTTTTTTTCATTGGTCTATTTTTTTCCTGATAGGTAGGTGATAGCTTATCCTACAAAAAAAGAACCATGACTATTTATTTGGTTGGTTCTTCCACTGTCTCTAATTCTTAGTTTGCTGATTTACTGTAAATTGTAGCTCTTGTCTATTATGTTTTCCATTTGTTTTATACCAATTTATGATTTTACACATTTTTTACTATAAATTATTACATATCTCTATCAGTAGGTTGAGAAAAAGCAAAAAGCACACCCTGGCAAACAAAGAGGTGAATATTTGATGAAAGCCATAGATTCTAGGGGAAACACAGTCTTACAATTAGGCTAGAAGATTGTCAGTTCACAATTGTTTTTAATGGGCCTACATGTTTCTCAAGATCTTCAACATATTTTTATGTCACAATGATGACCAGGCAGATCTCAGTATCAAAGACCTGAGATGGAGGGTATTCAAGATCTTTTCTTATTATTCTTATACTTATTTTTCTGGTATATCACAGAATTACGTGTTTCACAAAACATGTTTCCCACCACATGTAATAATTCCTTTTAAGTGACAGTTAAAAATGTTTCTACTCATTTTTGGTGAAAATATATCAAAATAACATTACACATTTCACTGACTTTCTAAACTGTTTGTGCTTGAATTTTTTAACTCTTTGATAAGATGACTTGGGGGTTCTTATCAAGTGAGGAAGGTTCTTATTATCCTACATCTTGTTTACTAACTCACGTCCCTGAAACACCACTGGTGTAGGAAGATTCTCACTTCAACTACAGCTTTTATTCATGGACAGAGCTTCTGTTCTAAGTTTCTGGCTTCTTTCACGCCCTGGTGGGTTAGGATTAACAACATGAAGGAACCCCCAGATCCTACTTTTCCTTCTCTTCTGAAGTTGAATCCCAAGGTCCGCAAAAGTAGCAAGACCTTCTCCTTGAACTCTAAACCTGTTTGTACTTTCTCTTTTCTCAGGATGAGATTCCCTAGGGAAATTTCAGTCCTTAGGAAACTGAGATTTCCCTTTTTTGAGATGTTTTAAAGGAATTCTCAGTCTCTCCTGTAAACATTTTAGATCCAAACTTTTAGTCCCACAGGCCAGTAGGAACTTGTCTGAAATCTATGTTGAAATAACTAGGCTACACATGGGATTCTTGACTTAAATGCATTCATAAATAAAGAGCCTCAAGAGACTCTTTGTTTTCACTTACATTCTTTTTCTTCCATATTATATGTGTACTATACATATGAGGAGTTTTCAAAACAGAGGCATTATAGTTTTTTGGGGTGGCTGGAACCAGATAACTGGAGGGGCTCAAAAATGGCACCAGGGACAGCTACCTGAAATTTAGGAACACTGTAGAGGTATTTCTAACATGTTTAGTCTACTGTCACTAGAGTTGAGAAACACTCATGCATAGGCATTGCAAGCATGCTTTGTTGCACATTACCAGGTTGAATATATCATAGTTTCACATTCAGAAGACCTGGGAACTTTCTTGGTTCTGCTGCTCATTAGCTTTATAACCAGGGCTAATTATTTTACATTTATCATCCTCAAATTTCCTACCTGCAAAAAGAGATATTAATGTTTAACAACTGAGTTTTGTTGAAGATTATATGATATAATGTATGGGAAACTTTGAATATTATAAATTGTTATAAAAATATAAGGATGTATTATTAATAGGGAGCACACAAATAAGGAATTATAGAAGAGAAAGCAAGAAGGAACAAACATGGTCACTTTGTCTAACCAGCTTTCTAGAGCCTTCACAAGGGACAAGGAATTACTAAACTGTTCAAAGCCTGAGACATTCACTGGGACTCATTCAATTGGAGTGTGGGATTACTGTATATAAAATACAGGGTCTTAAGTTCTACTTCCCCTCTGGTACTCCCTGAATCTATTTGGTTAGAGTCCCAGGCAAGGCTTACCTCAGGAGGCCCAGCTGTCATCTGGTTCCCTGTGTTCTGCCATTGGCTAAGTAGATAAAGTAGGTACCATCCTCATCCACAGTGATGGCCTCTTCAGATTCAGAAAAACAGAGCAAAGGGAGTGCCATATATTCTTCAAGGCTTAATCCTTTCACATCAACAGCATTTACCAGATAACCCCTGCACTTGGAAGAATAAAAAATTACCTTACATTAACAACCTTATTCTTCATTATTTATTATGGTATTACCACTTTCATATTTAGCTCTGTTGGCAGAAACTCCCTAAAGGGAGGAAGAATAAGTATTCCTATTCCAGCACCAAAACCACATCCCAAATTTCTAACACTAGGCAGGGAATATAGAGAAAAAAAAATATTTATCATGAGCTCTGGGAGGCCAACTTCTAGTAAGGGATATAAATGCCTAAATAAATAGTTGCAGCATCACTAAAAGTGATAAGGATGTGCAAATTGTATTTTGCTGCAACCAGTTCTGGAAAGCTCAGGAAGGATTCCAGGATTGTGTGATGCCTGAGTTGAATCTTAAAGGATAAGCAAATGTCAGGTAGGGGAAGATAATTAGAAGCTGCTCTAGGTAGAGGAAGAAGCATGAGTAAATGCACAGGCTTGTTTGAGTAGAAAATTGTTAATAGTGTGAAATTGTTGGAGCATACAGTGCAAGGTAGAGTGAAAGTAATGAGAGATGCAGCTGGAACACAAGGCAGTGGATGCATAATGAATGGTTTACGATACATTAGGGACCTGAATTTTATCCTGGAGTCAAAAGGGAAGTGTTGAAGGGTTTTGAATAGATACTGTGGATAGCCATATTTGCATTTTTGAAAACAAATTTTGGCAGCCATGCACTCGGTAAATTTGAGAGGAATGTGACCAGAAACCTGTTAGGAGTCTCTTTCAGAAATAAATTAGGTCAGAAATAGAATTTAGGAATTTAGTATTTTATATATATATATATATATATATATATATATATATATGTGTGTGTGTGTGTGTGTGTATAAAATTCATACTATATGTTTACAATATATAAGTATTATATATAATTTTTAAGCAGAGACTTACTTTCTCCCATTTTATATATGTACTATACATATATGTAGTGTTTTCAAAATAGAGGCATATCTGGGTTCCTTGGGAAGCTACATCTGGATATCTGGATGGGCTCAAGAATGGCTTCAGGGTTAGCCATGTAAATTTTGGGAATGCTGCAGAGATATTTCTAACATATTTAGTCATTCTGTCACCACTTGAAAAATCACTTATGCATGGACGTTTGAAGTCTGTTTGGTTGCAAATTGCTACGTTGAAAATATCGCAGCATTTTATACCAAAAGTCGATCTCGCTGTTATTGACATCTTGGAATATGATGAAAAGGAATATCTGGGTGGGCTCAAGAATGGGCTCAAGAACCTTCAGGACAATATCAGCATGAGCTCTGTTCACGAGTTTCTCTGAAGTGAATTCTTCAATTAAATGATTAATAATTTCAATTGCTAGTCATCCAAAAAACATCACGCTTGACTACACTTTTAGTATGACCTTCACCAAATAAAATTTATGATGTTTACTCAGGTGAACTCCAGCATGCAGGTAAAGTCACAGAATGTGCCAAGGTAAGTGAGAAAGTCAAGTATCTCCTCTCTTCAAAGTGTCCCTCTGGGAAACCTGATATTTCTTGAGGTGTAACATTTCACGTTTTGCTTGTAACCTTGAGCTGCCTGGTACTTTTCTATATGTGATTGTATCATAGTAACTGAAAAAAATTTCACTGTGATTGTTAAAAGGATAACACAGTGTCACATATTCAGAATAGACAGGTATTAAATACCAATCCCAGGAATGATTTAGTGCAGAGACATGATATTCTGATCTGGATTCAACTCCTAGTGCCACTACTTCTTGGAAATGTGAGCAAGGGCAAGTACTGAGCCTGCAAGTGGTTTCCTCCTACAAACTGTGAGTAATAAAACCTACCTCACAGAGTTCTTTTGAAAACTGGTTGAAGTATTTAAAGTGCCTAGATTGGCAAATAGCAGACATTCTATAATTATTGTTTTCTTTTTATTCCTTGCTGTCACTTTCTGATAATTGATAATTTTCTCTTCTTCACCACTGGCTGCTCTTCCTCAGTCTTTTTTTTTTTTTTTTTTGGTCATCTCTTTTTTGCTAACTGTTAGAGTACTATAGAGGTGTGACCTGGGACAGCTTTTGCTTTCTACCTATAGTGCTAGTGGCATCATTCATTTCCAAGAACATTCTCAGTGTTCTTTGGACTCCCAAACCTTTATCCAAGGCATAACTTCCTCTAGTAATTCTGGATTTGTGTATCTAATTGCCTACTTGAAATCACTACTTAGATGCCTAATAGACATCTTGTTTATCAAATAAATGTTCATTATGTTATTAGTACTGTCAATATTATTGCTGTAATTGTAGATGCTGAAGATTTATCAGTAGGAAAAACAGATGGAATTCTCTCTCCATATGTTTATGCTCTACAAATGATAAGTTATACAACAATCAAAATAAATAAATTATATATAGTATGATAGTAATAAGTGCTATGGAGGAATGTAAAGCAGGTAAAATAGATATTTATTACTGCATAACAAACTCCCAAAACTTAGTAGCTTAGAACAACTCATATTTATTATCTCCCAGTTTCTGTGAGTCAGGAATACAGGCACTGCTTAGCAGGGTGGTTCTGACTCAGGGTCTTTCATGAGATTTCAGTTGAGATATTGATCAGGGCTGTCATCATCTAAAGACTTGTTTGTAGCTGGAGAATCTGCTTCCAAGATGGCTCATTCATGTGGCTGTTGGTAAGAGATCTAAGTTCCTCATCACATGGACCTCTCCATGGGATTTTTTTCATGATCTCACAACATGGCAGTTGGCTCCTCCCAAAACAAGTGATCCAAGAGAACACACAAAAAAGCACAATTCTTTGCCTGGCCTCTCTTAGATTTATACTTCATCTGACTTCTTAACCTAAGCTTCATTCTTAAAAGCTGTCTTTTAGGTGTCTTTTGCCTCCAGACGATACAGCCTACATTTATGCCAGTCTATTCCACCATAGTCCTGCCTTCCAGAACTCCAGCTTAGGAGAGGGTTCGTCAGTACAGTGCTACAGGTAATTCTCAATAGAGTAAATGGTAAAGGGCATTATACATTTAACAACAGAAAATATTCATTGTTAAAAGTACATAATGCAAACCAAAATACATTTCTATTTCTAATGTATTGAATTTTGGGAAGGATGGCATGAGACAGATACTTTTATACTAAGGGAAACATCAAGGCTATAAAACTTAGGGAAAAACTTTCAGCATCATGTACCAAATGTTTTAAATTGTTTATACCATTTGACCAGGTTTTCTAGTTCCAATAAAATGATATTAAATGTTAAATTTATCCACAAAGATTATTATTACAGTATTGTATATAGTAGAGAAAATTAAATCTCCCATAAAAATGGAATGATTAAATATATGGTGATATATATTGATATAATGAATTAAAATAATATTTAGGAAGAATTTTTAGTGGCATGAGAAAGGCTGTACTCAAAATGTTAAATGGAAAAGGCAATATAAATTTCTATTTAGTGCATAAACATGTAACATGAGGTCAAGTGTATTTTTAAAAGTCAATAGTAAAATATTTCTAAATTCTCTTATTGATCTTGAAATTTTCTGCTTCTTTGTATCAATAATATTACTTATTTGGGAATTGCTCTAAAATGATTTTTCAAATGATCACACCATACATTTCAAAAAATTACACCATTGGAACAATGGAAAGTGATAAGCTGAAGTATGGCAATCACTGTGTAAGAAGTACTGGCTACACATTTCTAAAGGAACAGGTGTACTTGGCTGGAACTTGAGCCACTGGAGATGTGGACGGAGTTCCATGAGTTCTGTGTATTTAGTTATGAAGATTATTTCTTGGTCTTTGTTACTGTCCTGATGAGAGAAAGCATGTCTTAAGTGAAAAAAGAACCATCCAAAGAAGCTGTTAACAGGAATCCAGGGGGAGGGACAACCCTAAATATTGCGGTATGTCTTCTTGCCATTGTGTATATTGATTAAGCACTACAAAGGCTTATAGTCAATATCCCATAAAGGGGTGGTGTCACAGGAGGAATGAAAAGTAAAGGTGAGAGAAATTTATTGATAAAATATCTTCTAACCCTGAGGCAAAGCATTCAAATAAAGGGAGGGCGGTGGACATTATCTCTATTTCTGCAAAGGAATGCAGAAGAAGTAATGTGAAAAAAACAAAAGAAGTTTCATAAGAAATGAAAACTAAAACTTCTAAGATCTTGATACTACGACAATTAATCAGAAATGCTAAAATAAACTGACAATGCCTTGTGTTGGCAAGGATGTGGAGCAATGGGAATTCACATCCACTACTGGCAAGTGTGTAAATTGATTGTTTGAAAAGGGTTTTAACCTGTGTAATCAACTGAACATATTCATACTCTTTTACCTGGAAATCCACTCCTAGAGACTCTACTCCAAGAATCTGGGGAACCTCTGAACCACAATCATATATAAGAATGTCCAGAGCAGCATTCTTCATATCCAAATGTCCATCACAGTAAAACAGTGTATTAATCAGGGTTCTCCAGAGAAACAGAACCAATAGGAGATATATATATATATACATATATATGTACATATATAATTTATTATAAGGAATTAGCTCACACAATTATGGAGGCTGAGAAGTCCCACAAGCCTTTATAAGGTGCCATTATCATTATCCTGTTGAATTTGTCAATGTCCAGAGGGTGATCATCATTCTTCTGATCTCAGAAACCTGAATTTTATGTTATTTTCCAACACAAGTAGAATCACAGTAATTAAATTCATCAAACTGATTATAAAATCAGAATTCTAACATACTAATTTTAAAAGAAAAGTTAAACTGTAAAATAAAGTAGCATTCTTATACTGGCATTTCTAGAATGTGTTCATTAAGTCAGCAGGCAAATCAAAATCTGAAGAATGCTCGGTAAGCACAGAAGCAGAACAAACCCGCCATCATCTCTCACTTTTGCTTCTTCACTAAACTTCCAATCTGGGTTCTTATACACTTACTCTTCCTTCCTTAATCAGGGTGGATCCATGGTGGACTTATTTTAAAAATGCAGAACCATACAGTTTTACCCCTTCGTAAAATTCTTCAACTGCTGCCATTGCAGGCAGAAAACCCAAACCCTTTACATTGCCTAAAATTCTTTGTATATTGTGACCCCAGTTTACCCTGAGAGAATTTAATCTGAGATCCCTAAATTATATATCAATACTTTCACTTATAAAAACACCCTTATTGAAATACCTGTCAGAAAAAATATTTTCATCGTGACTCTGAAACTATCTAGCTCATATTCCTTCTTTCCTCATGGAAAAGATTGTTTTTATAATTCATTTTTAATTATGCAATGTTAAATTAATTAAACAAGGAGGCTATTAGACTAATGTGGCTCTAATGCCATGATGGCCTACATAAGCAAACCAAACTCTAAGCCTGTAAATAGCTCAAGATTATGAAATCAAAATGGTAAGGAAAACAAATCACAAATAGCCAGGCTTTAAGTTATAGCCCATCAAATAACTTCCTTTCTATGCTTCTGCACTTTATACGGCTCTACCCTGGGTCTTGTAGATGGAGCGCCCCTAACCACTTCCTGCTTGACACCACCAATTGGAATGACTAAATGCCCAGATGACCTCTTAAAAGTTTTAATATGCCTCAGTTTATCTTTCAGCAGGTTTATTTTTGGCAGAACAGCTCATTTTGAAAATCAGTTATTACCCAAATAGGCATGATCTCTGTCTATTAATGATTTACTAGAGCAGCTAACCTCTGTCACAGACATTTAGGGAGAGTCAGAGGACCGTACTTACAGGTTCATTCGTTTAATATTTATTAAGCACCCTCTAAGGATCAAGCACTGCTTAAGGTGTGGCACAAAAAGCAACAGCAAAACAAACAGATTTCCTGCTTTTTCATGGAGTTTAATTTTAGGTGAAGGGGGAGGCAGGAAATAAACAAGAAAAGTATCAGATAGACCTCAAGATGCATGCAGAAAATTAAAAGAGAGTGAAGGGACACAGAATTATCATATTTTAAGGACTGGAAGAGAAATCTTAGACACTCTGGGCAAATGGGATCTGAAAGGAGGTTTATATAGTTAACAGTTGAAAAATTTCCTGTGGTTTAGAGTGAGACTTAATAAGTTATGTGTAAAAATGTTACCAGGAGCATGGGTTCCATTTATCTAAACACTGATACATCACAGTTGGAACGGGACCTCTGATTCTGTATTGCCTGCTAGGATCCCAAGTGGACTCTTTTGTGTATTGGAAGAAACTTGTAAGGGGCACCACGTTGTTTCAAATAAGTATGCACATCTTAAGGTACTTTAAATTCTTGAGAATTCTCAAGAATACTTGAATGTAGTTCATAGGAACCAACTACTTGCTATTAAATACTTTAGTGGATCTGATTATTTTCTTAGCAAACAGGTTTGCAACTCTCAGCCAGCTGTTTCAACAGATAAACTATGAGGAATGCTAAAAAGCCTAGGAAGTATTTCTGAAAGTGTAGTTAACTTGAAGACATCTCCTTTATGAAGATACATTAAAACTTGAACCTAATCTCTTAAGAAACACCAACCTATTTGGGTGATGAAATAAAATGTTCAGAACAGATCATTTCAGTTTAATCTTTTTGAAATCTGATTTGGGAAGGGTAAGGTGAGCAAGAAACCAATGTAGTGATTGCTTCGTGGAAAAATACAGTATGACAGTATATATTGACCATGAAAAACACTGTTGAACAGCTTCCCTCTCCAGGCTTGATTTCCAGAAAATCTATTCACAATGATTTTATTTTATCTCCTAAAGCAATCAGAGAAACCAGCAAGACAAAATACTCAACACTTCGATGAGGCATGGCTTTGGAAATTTGGTCTGTGATAAAATTTACCTCAGTGGTTATATTTGGAAAGATGATAAAATAATAGGACTATTAAAAATTTAGAGAATTAGAAATATCAAATACTGGCAGTATTTAGATGTCTTAAGATGGCAACTGTTAAACTGGAGTTTTTGTTTTCTTTTTTTTAAGGAAAAGAAATGTTCTCATCTATTTCCAAACTACAGCATGAACCCCAAAGAACCTCCTTTTCTCTCTTTTTTTAAAATTGAGGTATAATTGATATACATTATATTAGTTTCAGGTGTACAACATAATGATTTGATATTTGTATACACTGCGAAATGATCACCACAATAAGTCTAGTTAACATCCATCACCATACGAAAAATTCTTTTTCTTCTGAGAATTTTAAATATCTACTCTCTTAGCAACTTTCAAATTAGTACTATTAGTACTTTCAATAGTACTATTAACTGTAGTCACCATACTGTACATTACACATCCCCATGACTTAAGTTTGCACCTTTGACCCCCTTCACCCATTTCTCCTACCTCCTACCTCCGGAAACCACCAATCAGTTCTGAGCTTGTTTTCTTTAATTGAGGAGGGTTGTTGTTTGTTTGTTGTTTTTAGACTCTTCCATGTAAAAGTGAGATCACACATTATCTGTCTTTCTGACTTATTTCACTTAGCATAATGCCCTCAAGGTCCATCCATGTTGTAGCAAGTGTAAGATTTCATTCTTTTTTGTGGCTGAATAATATTCCACTGTATATACAGGCACACCTCATTTATTGAGCTTCACTTTATTGCACTTAGCAGATATTGCGTTTTTTTCTTCTTTTTAAACAAATTGAAGATTTGTGGCCACCCTGCATCAAGCAAGTCCACTTGTGCCATTTTTCCAACAGCATTTGCTCACTTCTTGTCTCTGTGTCACATTTTGGTAATTCTGGTGATATTTCAACCTTTTTCATCATTATTATATTTGTTATAGTGATCTGTGATCAGTTATCTCTGTTTCTATTGCAGAAATATTACAACTTGCTGAAAGCTCAGACGGTGGTTGGCAGTTTTAGCAATAAAGTTTTTTTTTTTTTTTCACAGCTTAAACAACAGAAATTTATTTATTTATTTATTTTATTTTTAACATCTCTATTGGAGTATAATTGCTTTACAATGGTGTGTTAGTTTCTGCCTTATAATAAAGTGAATCAGTTATACATATACATATGTCCCCATATCTCTTCCCTCTTGCATCTCCCTCCCTCCCACCCTCCCTATCCCACCGCTCTAGGTCACAAAGCACTGAACTGATCTCCCTGTGCTATGCGGCTGCTTCCCCCTAGCTACCTATTTTACGTTTGGTAGTGTATATATGTCCATGCCACTCTCTCTCTTTGTCACAGCTTACCCTTCCCCCTCCCCATATCCTCAAGTCCATTCTCTAGTAGGTACGCATCTTTATTCCCATCTTACCCCTAGGTTCTTCATGACCAATTTTTTTTTTTTAGATTCCATATATATGTGTTAGCATACGGTATTTGTTTTTCTCTTTCTGACTTACTTCACTCTGTATGACAGACCCTAGGTCCATCCACCTCACTACAAATAACTCAGTTTTCTTTCTTTTTATGGCTGAGTAATATTCCATTGTATATATGTGCCACATCTTCTTTATCCATTCATCCGATGATGGACACTTAGGTTGTTTCCATCTCTGGGCTATTGTAAATAGAGCTGCAATGAACATTTTGGTACATGACTTTATTTATTTTTTTTTAATTAATTAATTAATTTATTTATTTTTGGCTGCGTTGGGTCTTCATTGCTGCACGCAGGCTTTCTCTAGTTTTGGTGAGCGGGGGTTACTCTTTGTTTCAGTGTGCGGGCCTCTCATTGCGGTGGCTTCTCTTGTTGCGGACCATGGGCTCTAGGCTCATGGGCTTCAGTAGTTGTGGCTCACAGGCTCAGAAATTGTGGCTTGTGGGCTCTAGAGCACAGGTTCAGTAGTTGTGGTGCACGGGCTTAGTTGCTCTGCGGCATGTGGGATCCTCCTGGATCAGGGCTCGAACCCATTTCCCCTGCATTGGCAGGCAGATTCCTAACCACTGCACCACCAGAGAAGCCCCATGACTCTTTTTGAATTATGGTTTTCTCAGGGTATATGCACAGTAGTGGGATTGCTCGGTCGTATGGTAGTTCTATTTTTAGTTTTTTAAGGAACCTCCATACTGTTCTCCATAGTGGCTGTATCAATTTACATTTCCACCAACAGTGCAAGAGGGTTCCCTTTTCTCCACACCCTCTCCAGCATTTATTGTTTCTAGATTTTTTGATGATGGCCATTCTGACCGATGTGAGATGATATCTCATTGTAATTTTGATTTGCATTTCTCTAATGTTTAGTGATGTTGAGAAATCTTTCATGTGTCTGTTGGCAATCTGTATATCTTCTTTGGAGAAAGGTCTACTTAGGTCTTCTGCCCATTTTTGGATTGAGTTGTTTGTTTTTTTAATATTGAGCTGCCTGAGCTGCTTGTAAATTTTGGAGACTAATCCTTTCTCAGTTGCTTCATTTGCAAATATTTTCTCCCATGCTGAGGGTTGTCTTTTCGTGTTGTCTATGGTAACCTTTGCTGTGCAAAAGCTTTGAAGTTTCATTAGGTCCCATTTGCTTATTTTTGCTTTTATTTCCATTTCTCTAGGAGGTGAGTCAAAAAGGATCATGCTGTGATTTATGTCCTAGAGTGTTCTGCCTACGTTTTCCTCTAAGAGTTTGATAGTTTCTGGTCTTATATTTAGGTCTTTAATCCATTTTGAGTTTATTTTTTGTGTATGGTGTTAGGGAGTGTGCTAATTTCATACTTTTACATGTAGCTGTCCAGTTAACCCAGCACCACTTACTGAAGAGGCTATATTTTCTCCACTGTATATTCTTGCCTTGTTTATCAACGATAAGGTGACCATATGTGTGTGGGTTTATCTCTGGGCTTTCTATCCTGTTCCATTGATCTATATTTCTGTTTCTGTGCCAGTACCATACTGTCTTGATTACTATAGCTTTGTAGTATAGCCTGAAGTCAGGGAACCTGATTCCATCAGCTCTGTTTTTCTTTCTCAAGATTGCTTTGGCTATTCGGGGTCTTTTGTGTTTCCATACAAATTGTGAAATTTTTTGTTCTATTTCTGTGCAAAATACCAGTGGTAGTTTGATAAGGATTGCATTGAATCTGTAGATTGCTTTGGGTAGTAGAGTCATTTTCACAATGTTGATTCTTCCAATCCAAGAACATGGTATCTCTCTCCATCTATTTGTATCACCTTTAGTTTCTTTCATCAGTGTCTTATAATTTTCTGCATACAGGTCTTTGTCTCCTTAGGTAGGTTTATTCCTAGATATTTTATTCTTTTTGTTGCAATGGTAAATGGGAGTGTTTTCTTAATTTCACTTTCAGATTTTTCATCATTAGTATATAGGAATGCAAGAGATTTCTATGCATTTTTTTTTTTTTTTGGTACGCAGACCTCTCACTGTTGTGGCCTCTCCTGTTGTGGAGCACAGGCTCTGGACGTGCAGGCTCAGCAGCCATGGCTCACGGGCCCAGCCACTCTGCAGCATGTGGGATCCTCCCGGACCCGGGCACGAACCCGAGTCCCCTGCATCGGCAGACGGACACTCAACCGCTGCGCAACCAGGGAGGTCCTCTGTGCATTAATTTTGTATCCTACTAGTTTACCAAATTCATTGATTAGCTCTGGTAGTTTTCTGGTAGCATCTTTAGGATTCTCTATGTGTAGTATCATGTCATCTGCAAACAGTGACAGCTTTACTTCTTTTCCAATTTGGATTTCTTTTATTTCTTCTTCTTCTCTGATTGCTGTGGCTAAAACTTCCAAAACTATGTTGAATAAGAGTGGTGAGAGTGGGCAACCTTGTCTTCTTCCTGATCTTAGTGGAAATGGTTTCAGTTTTTCACCATTGAGGACAGTGTTGGCTGTGGGTTTGTCATATATGGCCTTTATTATGTTGAGGAAAGTTCCCTCTATGCCTACTTTCTAGAGGGTTTGTATCATAAATGGGTGTTGAATTTTGTCAAAAGCTTTCTCTGCATCTATTGAGATGATCATATGGTTTTTCTCCTTCAATTTTTTAATGTGGTGTATCACGTTGATTGATTTGCGTATACTGAAGAAGCCTTGCATTCCTGGGATAAACCCCACTTGATCATACTGTATGATCCTTCTAATGTGTTGTTGGATTCTGTTTGCTAGTATTTTGTTGAGGATTTTTGCATCTATGTTCATCAGTGATATTGGCCTGTAGTTTTCTTTCTTTGTGACATCTTTGTCTGGTTTTGGTATTAGAGTGATGGTGGCCTCGTAGATGAGTTTGGGAGTGTTCCTCCCTCTGCTATATGTTGGAAGAGTTTGAGGATAGGTGTTAGCTCTTCTCTAAATGTTTGGTAGAATTCGCCTGTGAAGCCATCTGGTCCTGGGCTTTTGTTTGTTGGAAGAATTTTAATCACAGTTTCAATTTCAGTGCCTGTGGCTTGTCTGTTCATATTTTCTATTTCTTCCTGGTTCAGTCTAGGCACATTGTGCACTTCTAAGAATTTGTCCATTTATTCCAGGTTGTCCATTTTATTGGCATAGAATTGCTTGTAGTAATCTCTCATGATCCTTTGTATTTCTGCAGTGTCAGTTGTTACTTCTCCTTTTTCATTTCTAACTCTATTGATTTGAGTCTTCTCCCTTCTTTTCTTGATAAGTCTTGCTAATGGTTTATCAACTTTGTTTATCTTCTCAAAGAAACAGCTTTTAGTTTTAGTGATCTTTGCCATCGTTTCCTTCATTTCTTTATCATTTATTTCTGATCTGATCTTTATGATTTCTTTCCTCCTGCTAACTTTGGGGGTTTTTTGTTCTTCTTTCTCTAATTGTTTTAGGTGTAGGTTAGGTTGTTTACTTGAGATGTTTCCTGTTTCTTAAGGTAGGATTGTATTGCTATAAACTTCCCTCTTAGAACTGCTTTTGCTGCATCCCATAGATTTTGGGTCGTCGTGTCTCCATTGTCATTTGTTTCTAGGTATTTTTTGATTTCCTCTTTGATTTCTTCAGTGATCTCTTGGTTATTAAGTAGTGTGTTGTTTAGCCTCCATGTGTTTGTATTTCTTACAGATAATTTCCTGTAATTGATAGCTAGTCTCATGGCATTGTGGTCAGAAAAGATACTTGATAAGATTTCAATTTTCTTAAATTTACCAAGGCTTGATTTGTGAACCAAGATATGATCTATCCTGGAGAATGTTCCATGAGCACTTGAGAAGAATGTGTATTCTGTTGTTTTCAGATGGAATGTCCTATAAATATCAATTAAGTACATCTTGTTTAATGTATCATTTAAAACTTGTGTTTCCTTATTTATTTTCATTTTGGATGATCTGTCCATTGGTGAAAGTGGGGTGTTAAAGTTCCCTACTATGATTGTGTTACTGTCTATTTCCCCTTTATGGCTGTTAGTATTTGCCTATGTATTGAGGTGCTTCTATGTTGGGTGCATAAATATTTACAATTGTTATATCTTCTTCTTGGATGGATCCCTTGATCATTATGTAGTGTCCTTCTTTGTCTCTTGTAATAGTCTGTGTTTTAAAGTCTATTCTGTCTGATATGAGAATTGCTACTCCAGCTTTCTTTAGATTTCCATTTGCATGGAATATCTTTTTCCATCCTCTCACTTTCAGTCTGTATGTGTTCCTAGGTCTGAAGTGGGTCTCTTGTAGACAGCATATATACGGGTTTTGTTTTTGTATCCATTCAGCCAGTCTATGTCTTTTGGTTGGAGCATTTAATCCATTTACATTTAAGTTAATTATCGATATGTATGTTCCTATTACCATTTTCTTAATTGTTTTGGGTTTATTATTGTAGGTGTTTTCCTTCTCTTGTGTTTCCTGCCTAGAGAAGTTCCTTTAGCAGTTGTTGTAAAGCTGGCTTGGTGGTGCTGAATTCTCTTAGCTTTTGCTTGTCTGTAAAGGCTTTAATTTCTCTGTCAAATCTGAATGAGATCCCTGCTGGGTAGAGAAATCTTGATTGCAGGTTTTTCCTCCTTCATCACTTTAAATATGTCCTGCCACTCCCTTCTGGCTTGCAGAATTTCTGCTGAAGGATCAGCTGTTAACCTTATGGGGATTCACTTATGTGTTATTTGTTGTTTTTCCCTTGCTGCTTTTAATATGTTTTCTTTGTATTTAATTTTTGATAGTTTGATTAATATGTGTCTTGGCATGTTTCTCCTTGGATTTATCTTGTATGGGACTCTCTGTGCTTCCTGGACTTGATTAACTATTTCCTTTCCCATATTAGGGAAGTTTTCAACTATAATCTCTTCAAATATTTTCTCAGTCCCTTTCTTTTTCTATTCTTCTTCTGGGACCCCTATAATTCGAATGTTGGTGTTTTTAATGTTGCCCCAGAGGTCTCTGAGGCTGTCCTCAATTCTTTTCATTCTTTTTTCTTTATTCTGCTCTGCAGTAGTTATTTCCACTATTTTATCTTCCAGGTCACTTATCTGTTCTTCTGCCTCAGTTATTCTGCTATTGATCCCTTCTAGAGAATTTTTAATTTCATTTATTGTGTTGTTCATCACTGTTTGTTTGCTCTTTAGTTCTTCTAGCTCCTTGTTAAACGTTTCTTGTATTTTCTCCATTCTATTTCCAAGATGTTGGATCATCTTTACTATCATTATTCTGAATTCTTTTTCAGGTAGACTGCCTATTTCCTCTTCATTTGTTAGGTGTGGTGGGTTTTTGCCTTGCTCCTTCATCTGTTGTGTGTTTCTCTGTCTTCTCATTTGCTTAACTTACTGTGTTTGGGGTCTCCTTTTTGCAGGCTGCAAGTTCGTAGTTCCTGTTGTTTTTGGTGTCTACCCCCAGTGGCTAAGGTTGGTTCAGTGGGTTGTGTAGGCTTCCTGGTGGAGGGGACTAGTGCCTGTGTTCTGGTGGATGAGGCTGGATCTTGTCTTTCTGTTGCGCAGGTTCACGTCTGGTGGTGTGTTTTGGGGTGTCTGTGGCCTTATTATGATTTTAGGTGCTAATGGATGGGGTTGTGTTCCTGTCTTGCTAGTTGTTTGGCATAGGGTGTCCTGCAATGTAGCTTGCTGGTCGTTGAGTGGAGCTGGGTCTTGCCATTGAGACGGAGATCTCTGGGAGATTTTTGCCGTTTGTTGTTACATGGAGCTAGGTCTCTTGTGGACCAGTGTCCTGAACGTGGCTCTCCCACCTCAGTGGCACAGCCCTGATGCCTGGCTGGAGCACCAAGAGCCTGTCCTCCACATGGCTCAGAATAAAAGGGAGGAAAAAGGAAAGAAAGAAAGAAGAAGATAAAATAAAACAAAATAAAATAAAGTAAAATAAAATAAAGTAAAATAAAAAATAATTATTAAGAAAAAACATTTTTTAAGTAATGAAAAACAAAAAAACCCGACAGACAGAACCCTAGGAGAAATGGTAAAAGCAAAGCTATACAGACAAAATCTCACACAGAAGCATACACATACACACTCACAAAAAGAGAAAAAGTGGAAAAAATATATGTATTGTTGCTCCCAAATCCACCTCCTCAATTTGGGATGATTCGTTGTCTATTCAGGTATTCCACAGATGCAGGGTGCATCAAGTTGATTGTGGAGATTTAATCTGCTGCTCCTGAGGCTGCTGGGAGAGATTTCCCTTTCTCTTCTTTGTTCGCACAGCTCCCAGGGTTCAGCTTTGGATTTGGACCCGCCTCTGCGTGTAGGTCGCCTGAGGGCATCTGTCCTTCGTTCAGACAGGACGGGGTTAAAGGAGCAGCTGCTTCGGGGAATCTGGCTCACTCAGGCCAGGGGGAGGGAGGGGCAGGGAGTGCGGGGCGAGCCTGCGGCAACGGAGGCCAACGGGACGTTGCACCGACCTGAGGCGCGCCGTGCGTTCTCCCGGGGAAGTTGTCCCTGGATCACGGGACCCTGGCAGTGGCGGGCTGCACAGGCTCCCAGGAGGGGAGGTGTGGAGAGTGACCTGTGCTCGCACACAGGCTTCTTGGTGGCGGCAGCAGCAGTCTTAGCGTCTCATGCCCATCTCCAGGGTCCGCGCTTTTAGCCACAGCTCGCGCCCGTCTCTGGAGCTCCTTTAAAAAGCGCTCTTAATCCCCTCTCCTCGCGCACCAGGAAACAAAGGCAAGAAAAAGTCTCTTGCCTCTTCGGCAGCTCCAGACATTTCCCCGGACTCCCTCCTGGCTAGCTGTGGCGCACTAGCCCCCTTCAGGCTGTGTTCACGCCGCCAACCCCAGTCCTCTCCCTGCGATCCGACCGAAGCCGGAGCCTCAGCTCCCAGCCCCGCCCGCCCCAGCGGGTGAGCAGACAAGTCTCTCGGGCCGGTGAGTGCTGGTCAGCCCCAATCCTCTGTGCGGGAATCTCTCTGCTTTGCCATCCGCACCCCTGTTGCTGCGCTCTCCTCCCGGGCTCCGAAGCTTCCCCACTGCCACCCGCAGTCTCCGCCCACAAAGGGGCTTCCGTGTGTATGGAAAACTTTCCTCCTTCACAGCTCCCTCCCACTGGTGCAGGTCCCAGCCCTATTCTTTTGTCTCTGTTTTTTCTTTTTTCTTTTGCCCTACCCAGGTACGTGGGGAGTTTCTTGCCTTTTGGGAGGTCTGGGGTCTTCTGCCAGCGTTCGGTAGGTGTTCTGTAGGAGTTGTTCCACATGTAGATGTATTTGTGGGGAGGAAGGTGATCTCCACGTCTTACTCTTCTGCCATCTTGAAGGTCCTCTGGAGTTTATTTTTAACGACTTTGGAAAGAGAACTAGCCATTGGACCAAAAAACCTGTGCTTAAATTTTTTCTGTATATTTACTACCTTGATGTCCTTGGTAAGTTATTTTCTCTATCATTTTTTTCTCTATATATACATATTTGATAACTTTAGCTAATACATGTTGACATTTACTATGTGCCATCTTATTTCACCTTCATAGCAATAAGCCAGTGATACAGATAGTAGCAATATTCATATTTTGAAGACTAGGAAACTGATGATTATGGCTGTTATAAATGTTCCCTTATGTCGTACACTAATAAATGGAAGAGCCAGTATTTGATTAGGTCTGTCTGAGACTGCAACCCCTATGTACTAGAATCAGAAGGTCACTATAACAGTAAATGGAATAATATATGGGACATTGACTAACATAACTGAAGCACTCAATCTAAAAGAAGAAGTTAGGAATCTTAGCCTGACTCCTCAATTGTGTGGTAAAAAATAATATTTATTTCTTTTTAATCTAGATAATCATAATTTAAACCCTCATCCTGCCTTGCCAGCCAGAAGAAGTTCAGTCTGTTTCATGATTTGGCCTCAGTCTTTCTGGTGTGTGATAATAAAGTGTCTGGGTCCTACGCTGTGCCAAAGAATTGGAGCAGGCTCTTGCCTTGTTTTAGGTCTTGGTCCTTACTAGTTACTACTGAGAAGTTCCTAGTTCTTCCCAGCACTGCTGCTTCAGATCCAGTAGTTCTGAGATATTTGAGGCATAGAAATCTTTGTTGAGTCTGGGGGGTTTCTACTGCCATTGTTCATTCATTTAGTATCTATTAAGTATCCTTTAGTATGAAGCATCAATTTAGATATTGAGGAAAAAGCAGTAACAAGACAGATTTTCTTTTCTCTAGCTCTCTTGGAATAATCACACAGCCTGTGGAATTTTGCCGGCCTTAACAGGGTGCTGTAGAGTGGCACATAGATTCCAGCCAAGTATGAAGGTAAAGAAGCTTGGGCTTCAGGGACCCTCACTTTCACAGTCCCTTCTAATACTTGAAGATGGGTCTTAAGAATGTGTATACAAGGTATTTTCTATTTTCTTTGTTTTGTTTTTTCAAAGGTAAGATATTTTAACTGAAATCAGTTAGATGGTTGTCTAACCTCCCTGTATTTTTATAATATACAGGGCCTCTGATCAGGCCAAAGGGAAATTGAGTTTACTATTAACATGGCTAGATATGACAATATTATAGTGGTTATATAAAAAAAATCTGTTCTTATTTATTGAAGGTGTGTATTGAATATTTATAGACAAAATGTATGGAATATTTCCCCCAAAAGGAAAAGGGGATACAATTAGAGAAAAACTAAAATAATGTTTATAATTGCTGAAGCTGGGTAATGGATACATGAAGTTTCCTTATATTGTTCACTTTATTTTTGTGTATGTTTGTACATTTCCAAAATAAGTAGTTAAAATTCCAAGACCCAGGATAAATCTGGGTGTGATTTATTTGATGTGTTTTTCACATAACCTGGTAAGTCATTTAATGTGTAATTTCCAGTTTTTTATTCATTTTTCTCCCAGAAGTATTTAAATTACATCTTGGTCTTGATTTTCAAGAGTAGCACATTTGAGTCATAGGTTAAATCTTCATTCTGCTCAAAATGTTTATCATAATGTTTATCTCATTATATTTATCTACCTTTTTAGCTTGCATTCTTGTTTATCCAGTTTATTTTCCATATTACTGATTTTTTTTTCTGTAAGTCAATTCTATTACTTATTAATTAATTTAATGAGTTCACTTTGCTTCTTAACCTATACTTCTCTCTACTGACCCTCACTTTGAGCTCTCAGTTCTTCTTTCATAAGGCAATATCTTCTTGCAGGTTTTAAAATGAACCAATCAAACATCATTTTATGTTAGAAACTGAAAGAGGTGTGTATGAAATAGTCCCCTTTTTTATGCCACAGTATCCCTTCAGAGGCTTCATAGGTACATGGGTGCATAATGCATCTCCTAAAGTAAGCAATGTTTCCCAAATACTTTATTTTCTTTTTGCTGAACATGTGGAGACCTACAAAAATCTCCTGTAACACTACTCCATGAAATCTCAATTTGGAAAATGTTGGCTAAACATTGTAAAAATTGTTTTTATCTGCCCTCAGAAGATTATGGAAGGCAGAGGGTAAGTTCATACCTTGGATCTTGTATGTGTTTTTACCATTACCCAGTTCAATAAAACATTACTTAGTATCTGTAATGGACCAAGTCCTGTGCTAGCTCTAGGAATACAAAAACCAACACTTCTTCCCAACCCAAGATTAGTTCATGGGATCATAAACACATAAACACAGGTATTCTGGCAACAGAGAAAGGAAGGTGAATAAAACTGTCGCTAATGGCACTGAACTAAGGGCTACAAAAAAATCCATTAACAGAAAGATGACTTTTCAGGAGAGAAACCCAATTACTAAGTGGTTTATTTTAAAAAATAAAAGCCAAGTGTTCTCTTTATAAGTTAAGGGTTTTTTTGTTTTGGTTTGGGTTTTTTGTTTTGGGGTTTCTGGTCTGGGGGGTAACCCTGAGGAAAAAGAAAACTAATCCTATTTTGCCAAAATGTTTCAAAATCTTTTAATATGCATTAAAATAAATGGTTGAATTTAGAAAAAAAAAAGGTTATTCTGGTTCAGTACTAAACCTCTAAGATTTACTGAAAGAATGTTTAATATTAGAACAACTGTTTTGGTTCATTAAATTTTTTAAGAGGTTCTTAACTTTAATCAGTGAGAACTCACTCAAGCTTTTAACTGCAAAAGCAGGCTATTTTAAGGTAATGTGACAACTTTAAAATTTGACAAATTTAAAGCTCTTTTTCACACAGTTTTTCATGGGTGCCCCAGAAATTTTGGATTTTCCTAATGAGATAATGTTTATAAATAGAAGGCCATAAACTCTCTGGGATATAAGGACTAATAGAAATGAGTTTTAGAAGTCTAAATTTGGTTTGTACTTAGGGTTTTGAGATTATTTTTTAAAAGCTAATGTTTGTTAAGAGCTTTATGGTTTAGTGTTTTCTTCTGTTCTATTTTGTAAACATTTTTATGTCAGTATCTTGAAAGAAATGATTAGAAAATATAACATTGTGTTAACATTCTTAATATGTCATGAGATATTACACATTGACAAGGAAGTGTTGAATGGTTCTATAGAAAAATAGACAAAAGATATAAAGAGAAAGTGCACAAACAAGTCAAAAATATAAATTGTCAATACATCTGTAAAAACCTGAAAAGCTGAACCTCAACAGTAACAACAGCAACAAAAAAGTATCTATTAAAATGGCAAGAACCAAAGAAGACATCACACTGGTCAAATCATTTAAAAAATAACAGTCCTCTTTTTGGTGAGAGTAAAATATGAATTCTGTTACAATGCTACTGAGTTTGCTAATTGGCATAGCCCTTCTGGAAAGGAGAGAGGTAAAATGTACCTCCCCACACCAAATTCAAAAGCATTTATAGTCTCTGATTCATTAGTATCACTTCTGAGAATTCATTCTCAGGAAAATCTATTCATGGTGTTCAAGCATAATGTCTTTATGAAACACTTGTTATAGTTCAATTTTTTTAAACGCTCATTATTCCCATGTTACAGATGAGAAAGACAAAACCTAGAGATACTGACTTGTACAAAATCCCATAACTAGTCAGTGACAGGCCTGGATCAGACCTTGTAGATGTCAGCTTCATAATTATTGCTCATGCTGAAAATATTTGTTTCAACAAGTTTTTGGAATCTTCTCCATGCTATGCTCAATGTCAGGTTCTGGATCTACAACATTATGTTTACTGAACATTTACTATGGACTAACTTCTTTATATGTGGATTATCTCATCTTATTCTTGAAACAAGCCTTTGGAGTTTCCAACGAGGAAGCTGAGTAACTCTCCAAGTGTCAGATAGCTGAGTTAACAAACCAGCCCAAGCAATCTTACAGAATTCTCTCTCTTAACTATTACACTGAATTATCTCCCCAAGATAAACCACCCATCAATTCTGACCTTAAAGAGCTCACAGTGTAGTTTCAGAGAAACAGATTTGTTACTGTTAGGAATACATGACAAAAATACTGTGAGGACACAGAGGAGGAAACTAACATAACTATGTTTTGGTCTTCATAGTGCTGATGGGGGTGGGTAGGAGGGTCCTCAGTACTATCGTCATTTGTAAGAACAATTTATATTTGAATTTGCAGCTTCAGATAATCACATCCACTGTCTGAGAAGATTCTGTAACAAGATACGTATATTTTTACTTATTGATTGATTGAAAATTCTCTATGTATTTTAATCCCCCTGTTTAAAAGAAAGCAAACCCACAAATATTCGTAGAAAAATAGTAAAATGAAATGCATTAAAACGTTAACAGGATCTGTCTACTCTCACCAACAAAAGGATTGTTTTCTTTTCTATATGTCTCTATAGTTGCTTTGCTTTTGTAATCAGACAATGCTATAATATTAGTTTATTTTTAACTTACACAATGAATATTAGTGTCACACACTTAATTTGCAACCTCTTGGAGGTTATCTCATAGCCCAGCAAGTATTTAGCAAATATATGGGTGTTTAGAGGCAAAAGTCAGGGAGGTGCCATGTGTACTTTTGGTGATTTTCCAAATTCCAGCCTAGGATCCAACTTCATGTACTGGGTAAACGTGTACTTAAAGCTTCAGAGTGCAGTGGCAGGACTGGCCACAGAAACAGCAGAGTAGCCATGAAGCTGAAGTGTTGGTTGTCAAACCAAATAAGAAAATGTATACCATTGTATTTGAAAATATGTAATTGTTATACAAATACAAGATATATTATCAAGGTTTGAAAGCATGAAAAGGAGTCTCATTAGCAGGAAATCCACCAAAGAAATACTGCTATCCAGAGTGTTCCTGGCTTTGATCCCAGCCATGGTATAACCACTGTTAGCCAGTGGTTAGTAGATGCTCTCTTGAAGGTAAATTTTGGGTGAAGTAATTTTCAAGCTCAAACACAAAGAGCAAACATCAGTCGAAACTTCCTTATACGAAAGTGCTTAAGGGCGTTGCTCATTTATTTGAGCCTCCTCACAATAGATTTTTGTTGTCATCACTACAAATGTGGGATAAGAGGCTTAGCTAGGATAAATAACTTGCTCAAGGTCACAATCTTGTGAGTTGCAAAGCCAGGAACGAAACCCAAGCAGAATTGGACTCTTATGCATTCCTGGGTGATCTGTTGCACAGAAGAAATAAATTATTAAACATTTGGAAATTTGATAATAACTTCTCCCATGTCTTTTACTTTTACTACCATCCACCTAGCCTATAACAACTCTTCCAATAAACTGCATAACATATTTTTAAAATGCTAATTAATATATAGTTATCATTTAAAGTTTATGAGTTAATTTGGCAGACTTAAACACACCCAGAAGTCCTAGAAAATGAGAATTAAGATTCTCTGGTGTGCACTCTTATTCAACATGGTTTTGGAAGTTTTAGCCACAGCAATCAGAGAAGAAAAGGAAATAAAAGGAATCCAAATCGGAAAAGAAGAAGTAAAGCTGTCACTGTTTGCAGATGACATGATACTATACATAGAGAATCCTAAAGATACTACCAGAAAACTACTAGAGCTAATCAATGAATTTGGTAAAGTAGCAGGATACAAAGTTAATGCACAGAAATCTCTGGCATTCCTATATACTAATGATGAAAAATCTGAAAGTGAAATCAAGAAAACACTCCCATTTACCATTGCAACAAAAAGAATAAAATATCTAGGAATAAACCTACCTAAGGAGACGAAAGACCTGTATGCAGAAAATTATAAGACACTGATGAAAGAAATTAAAGATGATACAAATAGATGGAGAGAGATACCATGTTCTTGGATGGGAAGAATCAACATTGTGAAAATGACTCTACTACCCAAAGCAATCTACAGATTCAATGCAATCCCTATCAAACTACCACTGGCATTTTTCACAGAACTAGAACAAAAAATTTCGCAATTTGTATGGAAACACAAAAGACCCTGAATAGCCAAAGCAATCTTGAGAACAAGAAAAGGAGCTGGAGGAATCAGGCTCCCTGACTTCAGACTATACTACAAAGCTACAGTAATCAAGACAGTATGGTACTGGCACAAAAACAGAAATATAGATCAATGGAACAGGATAGAAAGCCCAGAGATAAACCCACGCACATATGGACACCTTATCTTTGATAAAGGTGGCAGGAATGTACAGTGGAGAAAGGACAGCCTCTTCAATAAATGGTGCTGGGAAAACTGGACAGGTACATGTAAAAGTATGAGATTAGATCACTCCCTAACACCATACACAAAAATAAGCTCAAAATGGATTAAAGACCTAGATGTAAGGCCAGAAACTATAAAACTCTTAGAGGAAAACATAGGCAGAACACTCTAGGACATAAATCACAGCAAGATCCTTTCTGACCCACCTCCTAGAGTAATGGAAATAAAAACAAAAATAAACAAATGGGACCTAATGAAACTTCAAAGCTTTTGCACAGCAAAGGAAACCATAATCAAGACCAAAAGACAACCCTCAGAATGGGAGAAAATATTTGCAAATGAAGCAAATGACAAAGGATTAATCTCCAAAATTTACAAGCAGCTCATGCAGCTCAATAACAAAAAAACAAACAACCCAATCCAAAAATGGGCAGAAGACCTAAATAGACATTTCTCCAAAGAAGATATACAGAATGCCAACAAACACATGAAAGAATGCTCAACATCATTAATCATTAGAGAAATGCAAATCAAAACTACAATGAGATATCATCTCACACCAGTCAGAATGGCCATCATCAAAAAATCTAGAAACAATAAATGCTGGAGAGGGTGTGGAGAAAAGGGAACACTCTTGCACTGTTGGTGGGAATGTGAATTGATACAGCCACTATGGAGAACAGTATGGAGGTTCCTTAAAAAACTACAAATAGAATTACCATATGACCCAGCAATCCCACTACTGGGCATATACCCTGAGAAAACCAAAATTCAAAAAGAGTCATGTACCAAAATGTTCATTGCAGCTCTATTTACAATAGCCCGGAGATGGAAACAACCTAAGCGCCCATCATCGGATGAATGGATAAAGAAAATGTGGCACATATATACAATGGAATATTACTCAGCCTTAAAAAGAAATGAAATTGAGCTATTTGTAATGAGATGGATAGACCTAGAGTCTGTCATATAGAGTGAAGTAAGTCAGAAAGAAAAAGACAAATACCGTATGCTAACACATATATATGGAATTTAAGGGGAAAAAAAATGTCATGAAGAACCTAGGGGTAAGACAGGAATAAAGACGCAGGCCTACTGGAGAAAGGACTTGAGGATATGGGGAGGGGGAGGGGTGAGCTTTGACAGGGCGAGAGAGAGTCATGGACATATACACACTAACAAACGTAGTAAGGTAGATAGCTAGGGGGAAGCAGCCGCAAGGCACAGGGACATTAGCTCGGTGCTTTGTGACAGCCTGGAGGGGTGGGATAGGGAGAGTGGGAGGGAGGGAGACGCAAGAGGGAAGACATATGGGAACATATGTATATGTATAACTGATTCACTTTGTTATAAAGCAGAAACTAACACACCATTGTAAAGCAATTATACCCCAATAAAGATGTTTAAAAAAAAAAAAAAAAAGATTCTCTGGTGTGGATAAAAGAGATAAACTAGCAGATAATATATTCCTTTATCCCCTCTTTATTATATAGTGTTTTGAATAGCTATATGTGATTTTGTAGTTTTTTTCAAGTATGCCCTCAAACTCAGTAATTCACAACTTCTTCACTTCTCTATTATTCCACTTTGAACTTAGAAAATTTGATAACTCCCACTGTTTACTGAATCCAAATGTGTCTACTATAATTTTAAAGGGAATAATTCTGCACCATTATCTCCATAGAGTGTTCCCTACTCTAGGAGTTGGGCGGTGGGGGAAGTGTTAAAGAGAACAAAGTGTACTTTCTAATTCTGATTATCGCACTAATTATTAACATGAATGTGTAATTAATGCATAAGGTCAAGAGGAGAGTCTCTACCTCATCTTTGGCAGGTATAAGATATATAGAAGAGTATAAAGGTAGGAGAATCTCCTAGAGGTCATAGGTGTCCCTACTGGAGGTGTGCAAGTCCAACTTTAAGAAATACTGGTAGAAAGTTAAAAGGGGAATTCAGAAAGAATATGATGAAACAACATGGAATAGCGGAAATACGGGAGAATTAAAGTCCCATCTGTGTAATGTATAAACTACGTTACCTTGGGAAGTTTAATAAAAATTGCTATTCTTACCTAATCCCATAGGGATATTTTAAGAATTAAATGAGTTTATGCAGAATTCTTACATATGCTAGAACACAGTAGGCACCAAATATGTGAAAGCTTTCATATCCACTCTTAGATTACTAATTTGGGGACAATTATATTTACTGTTAAGGGTTATCATGAGAATTACATGAGTTTCTATGAAGATGAAGTTCGCCATTCTGTACCAGTCAAACTCTGGATGAATCTCTTTGTTCTTGGTTAAGCCTTTGTTGAAACATTAATTCATTTTTAAAACTCGGTTGCAGAATTTACACATTTTCACATGGTATTCTACCTATCCACTCCAGTAAATTTTCTATTCTGTTTGCAATAAACAAGTTTCATTTTTATAATGTGACCTAAATACTAATAAATGTTATTTTGAGGGGGGGAAAAAAAAAAAACCTAGTTCTAGGAAAATTTGGCCACAAGGGGGAGGTAGAAGAACTTGCTCGGGAGATCCAGCAGTGTTTTTCTTTGTTTAATTTCTCCTCCTTATTTTCCCCCTCACTTCCTCAGCTCTGTTTGGCACCTTGTACCTGTCTTTCAGGCTTCCTGATTCTAGAAATACCCTTATAGGCTCTATACTTGGAAAGTTTATCGAAGTCCACCACCTTTTGATATCAGAGTGATATCCGCAGGATGAGGTAAGTGGTGCCTTGCTGACAATGCTGCCTTCAATTCCAAGTCTGTCCTTATGGATTGTAAAGCAATAACTGCTCACTGCAGCACTGTCCTAGTGTAGTTAATCACCGAGAAGGAATTATCTGTGGACATGGTAAGATGGCTGTATAAGGGCTGGAACAACACCTATATGGGAAGAGGTCCTTTTCAGGTCCTGCTCTCTCAGGGAAGCACTCATTTAGATTGCCTGATTTTAGTTTATAGGATTTCTCTGGAATCTACCTGTTTTGTTACTACTAGGGGCTCTTTAAGAAAACGCTTTGTCTACACTTGATTATAATTCAAGCTTTAGGCTACACAGATTTGATCAATTGTTTTTGAGGTTACTTATTTAATAAGTATGTATTGTAGGCCATGTATATCATACATTCTTCTAGGCACTGGTTATGGACTCAAATAAGGCAAAGGCTCTGTTCCTGAGGAACCTGTAGTGTAATAGGCTATTTTCTTCTGCTAATATTTGAACTGTATGGATATCTTTATATTCTAAAAGCTTTTGGTTCTCAATTCCTGCAGAGTTAAGTCCAAATCTCACAAAATATAAGGCTCTATGGATTAGGGTCCTTGTAGGAAGATGGTACACTGAAAAGCAGCTGTTTACAAAGGTGTGGGGGGGGGAAGGGGAAGGAGAAATTCACACTTGGTGGTTAAGCCTTAGCCTCTGTCCCTGAATTGGGAGAGACATGCACCTGTAGGAGATGGTCACTTTGGTAGTTAAATGGCTGGGATTCAGCCTGGAAAGTAGGGAGCCAAGAAGACAAATGTCTCAATTGATCAATCACTCCTGCTGCCTTATAATCTCCTTCTGCTGCATCCACTGGCAGAACCTAATAGGAAGTCAGATGGTAAGAGAACATGGTATATATATGGTCCCCAAAATTTGGCCTCCTGGAACCCAGAGCAGCGTTGATTAAGGTGGAGTGTGCATCGGGAAGGGGTCAAACAGAATATCCAGCACAAGGGCCACTTCCAATTTACTCTATATTAACTTGCCATGTATTCTGGTTCTATCCTTCTATTTCCATTCCTATTTGCTACTATTCCAATTTTTATAAATGTAGATAACTCTGGAGCTAAAATTCTCTTTAACAGCAACATTAAATCAATAAATACTTTTAGAATGCATACTACATGCCAGACATATTTCTAGCAGCTGAAAATGATCTCTGTTCTTCCGGAGCTTTCCTTTGAGTGAGTGATGTCATTACAAAGAGGGTATAGTACAGTGTATGATAAGAGAAAGACACATCAGGGTAACTAATGTGTTATTAGGGGAATTCAGAAGGGTTTTCCAAACATAATAATGACTAGGCTTATTTGTGAAAGATGACACAAGAAGAAAGAGAATGGAAAAGAATGTTCCACACAGAAATGAAAGTTTGACCAAGGACCTGGAAATAAGAGAGAACACAAGCCTTTTGTGGAACTGCAGGCAGTTCGTACTGCAGTGTGGAGCTGGAGGTGAAAGATGAGGTAGAGAAGTGAGCAGAGGCAGAGCACAAAGGCCTTGGAAGCCATGTTTGGGAACTGGGCTCTTGGGTAATTGGGAGGCACTGAATATGCTCTGTTTTCTGCAAAAATCCTTGTCACAAAATGTTTGAGAGTTTTTCCTAAGAAAGGAGGCTGTTGGAGGGAAAACCAGAATTTCTCCAATATGTCCTGGTTCTGAAGCCCTTTGATTTGTGGTTGCTCCCTGTGTGGTTCCACTAACAGTCCACCAAGACTAAAACAACCAGGATTAAAAACTGTCCAAATGTTGTCTTGGTGCTTTTTGCCATTACCAGTGGGTCACCTCTAATTCAGCATTACTGAACTTTAATCCCTATGACAATAAAGACCTCCTCAGTGTTTGTCACTGCCTAGGCCGGTGAGTATCAGAGCATCAGCTTGTGGAGGTAAAGCCTCTATTCTCTGTAACCCCTGGCCCCCCTACTCCCCTTCCCTTGCCCCAGAGCTGGAAATCAGACTGTCTACATTTAAGCTTAGGCTCTGACTTAAAATAGTTTTGTGACATTCTTTCCAATTTTTCTGAAGCTCACTTTCTCATCTGTGAAATCTTGAGAATTCTAACTTTTGTATTGAAAATTCACTACAGGTTCTTTAAGGATGAAGTGAGACAAATTTTTTTTACAGGGAGCTGCTGCCTGAGGTTCCCATGGTCTGGCTGTAGGGGAGGTGCTTCTGGTCCTTAGTACAAGGTACCATAGAAAGAAGCCTTCTGGGCTGGGGTCCATGGTGTTGGAAGGAGGTGGTAGGGAGGCAAGTAGGACAAGTTAAGGCACTGATTAAGTGGTGGGGCAAAGCCCTGGGGATGGGCATTGGAGCAAATCTAGTTGTTATGGTTCACGATAATCCTACCTCCTTGACAAACATTGTGACTCTGTTTTTAAATATTTTAGTAGGCAAGACTATCCTTGGGGAGGTAGGAAGCCGGCATAGTCTCCGTGGTTTCCAGGCTATAGGAGGATAGCACCTACATGGTTTGTGTCCCTGATGAATATTGAATGGATATCTTGAAGTCCATGCTTCTGTTTCTGCAGAAGGAAGCTGAGTAGCATCATGCCCTTTCCCGAGACTCTCAGAAATGAGCACAGATGTGCCAGTGGAATGCTTGCTTCCCTCTTTGGTGCCTAAACTCAGAGGGCAGACAGCTAGGTTCAGTGCCAGGATTCCACCCTGGAACAGCAAACAACTTAGCATCCGGACTGCTCTTGAATATGCTACACCTGATCCCAATGACAGTCCAGGATGCCAGCATCTCAGGAGAATATCTGATTACTTTTCCCAGTTGGAAGCAAAAGGATTAGTATAATTAATTCAGGGCTGCGTTTGAGGCTGGGGGAGGTTACCACCAAAGCAGATAAATGGGTATGCAAAGAGTGAGAGAACTGGTGCCCTCAGTGGATCGGAAGCCATGGAGACATAGGCAAGTCAAGCAAGCACACAGGAAAGAGGTCTGGGTGAAAGTCAGACCTAAATGCTGTTTCCCTCCCACATACCTTTTATAAGGTCTCTGGAAATTGATGGTCAGGCAAGCTGCTTCTTCTCACACGAGTAGTGACAGGATCAATGCTTGAATCTTGGTCCTGCATAGGTGAGCAAGTAATTTAACTTAACACTCATTTTCCTGACCTGTAAATATAATAATATTTCTGACTCAGCTATCTCAAAAGGTATTATGAACTTCAAATGATATTTATCTGATATTCATTTTTATCAAATATATAATAAAATCTCTCTCTACATATAGCACTATATGTGGAATCTCTCTATGCATCAAATATATGCTTGCTAATTTTAATTTTAAAAGATGATTTACTAATTGAAAAGTGCTGGAAAATTATAAAGCTTGTGTGGGTCATTTTTTCCCATTTGAAAAAAGCATTGCTATTTAATCAAAATGTTTATTTATAATAATTTCAGATAAGGTAGCCTAAATTTTTACTCTTCATTTTGTGGTTATATTATTGCACATATTTGGTCTCCTAGTAATTTTTCTTGTAAGTGTTCAATTTTCCTTCACCATGTTGAAATCCCAATAGCAGGGGAAATGAGACAGTAAAGCTCAGGTCCACGTGAATCACAGCAAATGTCTTGAATTCTGGTGGTATAGTAGAATATAGTTTTCATTTCTGATTAATTCCAGTAGTCTTGCTTCATCTGCCAGTGCATAAACTTGAAATTGAACTCTACAGATATTACAGAGGCATGTTTTGCCCATTCATTCTTTCATTTATTAATTCCATAGATATCTACTGACTTAACCCCTTATGAGCTAGGCATTAGCTGGTTGCTGGTGATACAAATTAAAATCAGGCATAGTTTCCACTAGAGTCTATGTTCTAGTGGAGGAGATACCCACAGGGAAGAAGAAACTTGTGATGTAGAATGATATCAGAAATGGAAGCTCGGGGCAATTTGGGAGCATGTTTTCTCACTCTCATAAATATATTTTTTTGACAGCAGAACCCAAACAATTTGATTGCATTTTAAAATTCTTTAAGAACTCCATAATCTGCTTGACAGAGAAAGAAATGCCTTGTATGTACAAATTAGTGTGTATACTGAAATATAGATTCCTTAGCATCAGAAGTCAAGACAAAGTTGATAATTTGTTTCAGACATTCTACTACCACCATAATTTTCTTGAACCATAATTTTGAGCTTTGTTTGTTTATTCTTATTTCTGTGAAACTTCTTTCATCTCCCCCTGCCCCCCAGTAATGTCTGTGGGGTTCCCATATTTTGAGTCATTTAGAAATAATAATCACAATTTATTTTTTCAGGATGCTTTCATAGAAGACAAAATTGTATCAACCACTGGAACAAAACAGCGTCCTAGGTATTCTTTGTAATGTGCCTTATAATCACTAATTTGCATATCAAATAACTTTTTCATATGTATCATTAACTCAGCAATACTTTAGACATTTATTAATTTTTCCTGTTTCATTTATTCATTCATCAAAATTTATTGGCACAGCCATTGTGTGTGAGACCTCTGCTGGGAGATTTTATAAATATATTTTATACATATATTATATATATATATATAAAACTGTATATACGTGTATACACTGTTGACCCTTGAACAATGCAGGGATTAGGGGCACTGTGCAGTTGAAAATCCAAGTATAGCTTTACAGTTGGTCCTCAGTATATGACCTTCTGTGTCTGTGGATTCAACCAACTGTGGATCCTGTAGTACTGTAGTACATATTCTTTGAAAAAAATCTGTGTATAAGTGGACCCATGCATTTCAAACTCTTGTTGTTCAAGAGTCAACTGTATACACATGCCTTCAAGTACCTGCCTTCAAATAATAGTCTAGTGGCTTAAACAGACAAGATCACAGGAGAGGAAATTTTACCTTTGCTAAGTGCTAAATGAATTAGATGGTTCATTTAAAAAAAAAAATAAGGTAGTGAGAGAAGATTCAGAATTCCAGAGATATACATTAATCAAATGAACTTGTCAAAAGCTACACCTAATATAGCATAATCAGATATTACATATGAGCAGTAAAGACTTCCTTTTGCTTTAAGAAAGGAGGGGTTAAAAAAAAGATTTGTCTACAGGCAAGTTAATTTACAAATTTTCTTAGTTGAGGCACTGACAGTCAGGCTCCCACTAGTCTCTAATAGAAATACTATGAAGTAAAAGGCATTCAAAAACTTTTTTGGATACAGAACTGTACAATATCTCACATTTTTTGTTTTTTTCCTTATTGTTAATTACATAAATTATTTCTTGAAATGGAATTGCCCAAACCCGGGGGTACCATGTTCTTCTAGTTACAATTTTGTGGTGTAGCTTTGTAGTTGAAAAAGGAGTTATGTGGCAAATGGCCAAAAGGTCACCAGGGCCTGTGCATTCAATTGCTCAAGGGTCCCTTGGCACACTGGCTTAAAGAGGAAAATAGGCTTATACTGAAAATAAAAGAAACTGATAGAAATACCATGTCCCTAGTGTTCCAAAACAGGTGCTTTTTTAACTCCACAATATGTGGAAGTCCTCAGAGCCATGTCAATGCTGAGCGCCTTCATTTTCTTAAGACTCCTATATACATCTAGACATTATACAAGTAAAACAGGACCAAAAAAACAAAACTAAACAAAACCTCTATGAATTTGTGATATTGTGATTTATAAGAAACATATATTGGTCATTCAGATGACCAAAATATATTTCTCACTGTTTCTAAATTCCTTGAAATTTGCTGTGATAAGAGCAATAAAGATGTCTTTTGTTATGTTAATAAGGTGACTTCTGGAAAGCCCTTAGGTACCCTAGGGATGGGGGGATCTGACTGCTAGAAGAACCAACCAGTGATTAGAGGGTTGGAACGTTTGGTCATTTCTGGGGAGGGAAGAGAGACTGGAGATTGAGTTCAATTGCCAATGGCCAGTGGTTTAATGGATAATGCCTATGTAATGAGCCCTCCATAGAACCCCCAAAGGACAGGGTTTGGAGAGTTTCTGGGTTGGTGAACACTTGGAGATTTGGAGATAGTGGCATGCTCAGAGAGAACTTGGAAGCTCCATGCCCTTTACCCATCCCTTGCTTGATACATCTCTTTCATCTCACTGTGTCTGAGTTATATCCTTTTATAATAAACAAGCAATCTAGTGAGTAAATGGGTTTCCTGAGCTCTGTGAGCCACTCTAGCAAATTAATTGAACCCAAGGAGGGAGTCTTGGGACCCTCTGATTTATAGCCAGTTGGTCAGAAGTATAGGTAACATCCTGGATTTAGAACTGACATCGGAAGCAGGGGAGGGAGAGCAGTCTTGTAGGACTGAACCCTTAACCTGTGGAATCTGACACTATCTTTGGGTAGATAGTGTCAGAATTGAGTTGAATTGTAGGACACTCAGTTGATGTCAGAGAATTTGCTCGACTGGGTGGGAGTGGGGTGGAAGAGGAGTGGTTAACCTCATCCTCATGAATTAAAATTTGCATTTGGACACTTTTAGAGTCCAAATCACTTATAAACTTTTAAAGCATATACATAAGTTATTCTGTCACTTTTGTGCCTTCTCTCATTAGCCTTCTTCAGAGTTAAGTCTTCCTGTAATAACATTGTCCCTGCCCTGGTATAGCTTACCTCTAGGGTAATACCCACGCCCTGTGTTGATTGCTGCTATCATAGCACTAATTGTTGGAGTGGTTCTGCAGATGCATGAGAAAGAAACATAATTACTTAGGTTTATGTTAGAAAGTGTTAAATTATTTCTATCTGTAGGGTTTATGTGTTTTACTTATTTAATATCTAGAGGTCTTTAAGATGCTTAAGACAAGAAGAGAAGGAACAACAGGAATAGTTGCAGACTGTGTTGATGACACTGAGTATTCTGGGACAACTCTTGGCTCATAGAAAAATCAGAAATCATAAATAATCTTATATTCACCGAGGAAATTTCTACATATAATTTAAAACTCATTTTTACTAGAAAACTCATCAAATTGTGGAAAATGTCTTTACAATAATAATTACTACACTAACAAGTTCTTTTCAATTACTTAGTTTTCAAACCAGTAAAACAGCCAAATCATTATGGTATATTCTTTCAAGCAGTTGCAAAAGTAAATAGGTTTACCTCAGTCTCTTATCAAATTGTTCTTATGTTTAGAATATATTAAAAAGTGTTGGTTGGTGAGATCTCTAAGGGAACTATGTGGTTTCCCCTTTTTGACTCAAATGGATTTGGCCATATCTGCAGCACAGCACTTTTCTAAAAGTACTTCTAAATATGAGAGATTTTTTTCCAAGAAGGTTTGAAACTGATCTTGAAGGCAGTATCAGACAATTTTTCATTTGTTTGTTTGATCGGGTTTTTTTGTTTGTTTGTTTTGCTCCTAGTCAAGACATTTCTTTTTAGCTCCAAAATTTCTGATGATTTTTCCTTCAAAATTTGCATGCTTGGCTTTTAAATGTTGCTGAAAAAGTGTTTCCTGCAGTAATTGTTCAGTTTCTTTTTTTCACAAAACAGATCCTGGAATTTAGTCTAATTTGCATCTCCCCAGTAATAAAGCCTATACTTTAAATAAATATCTCAGTATATCCTGTGTTTTTTTATGTTGATGACTGTTGCTTAGTACCGAGTCACTAATCCTGGCTGAGAAGTAATATCATCTTTGCTTTCAAGTTTTTGTTTTGTTTTTGGGTTTTTTGTTTTTTTGTGGGAAGCCTCAGGGACTAGACAAAAATGGCAAGTTTTCTAATCTGTTGCTACAAATAAAATGTCCTACTTTCCAAACTTTCATGATGAAAATATAAGCTTGGCTGTCTGAGAAGAGCAAGGTTCTGCTGACTTGTATGCACAGGTGTGTGGTGAAACTTCTTAGGAATACAGAACACAAAACTTATTTTATCCCAAATTCTAAGTAAAATGTTTACTTCTTGAAAACATACCATGCTACACAGATGGAGAAAGCAAATTTATGTTTACCAGGGAATAAGCGGGGGAGGGATAAATTGGGAGATTGGGATTGACAATATACACTACAATATATATAATAGATAACAAATAAGAACCTACTGTATAGCACAGGGAACTCTACTCAATACTCTGTAATGGCCTATATCGGAAAAGACTCTATAAACAGAGTATATATATGTGTATGTATAACTGATTCACTTTGCTGTACACCTGAAACTAACACAACATTGTAAATCAACTATACTACAACAAAAATTTTAAAAAGAATGCACCATGCTTATCTGGTGCCTTCACTCATACCCTAGCACACCGTCTGCTAGGTGGTGAATATATCCTGCTGAGAAGCCTGGTTTACCTTCCTGCCCCAATCTGGCCCTAACCACAGTGAACTTCTCAAACTGCAATTAAAGTGATTTTTTTCTCTTAATTATAACTCTTATAATATCACTCTGCTGCTTAAAATGGGTTCTGCTATCTCTGTTTACCTCCAGAATATAAGTCAAAACTCTGAAACCAAGTTTACAAAGCTTTTGATGGTCCATCACAAACAGGTTCATGCCTGCCTCTGCAGCCTCCAAAGTTACCATTTATCTCCCCACATACATTCTAAACTTTTCTCAGTTCCCTGAATTTGTCACATTCTTTGGATCCTTGCCTGTGCTATTCCCTCTGGCCAAATCACTGTCCCAGAACTTCATACTCCCCTCCTTTCTTGGTTAGTTCCGCTTTATCCTTCAGATAAAGACTTTCCCACCTTACCAAGTTTAGGTCAGTTTCTCTCAGAAATGAACATGCAATCTCTACTTCCCTATCATAGCACTTTCCACATTATTTTGATTTCCTGGTTGTCTGTTCTTCCTGTGATCTTCCAAAGGCAGAGACAAACTGTCTTTATTCTGCTTTATTCTTAGTCTTTAACATAGTGCCTTGCAAATGATTGGGATTCAGTAAAAATTAGTTGAAGTAGTGAATGGCCAATGTAATAGGCAACCACCAGTCAAAAGTCAATCAAGAGACAACATTACAAGAGGAACAGCATATCTTTCCCAAGGCTTTAAATTTTACAGTGTGCTTTCCATTCTATGATTTGTCCCTCTTCCTCTCCTGCCACCCAGATGAGGCCAAAGAGTACATATCTCTTTAGAAGTGCACAACAGGACTCTGATGTGAGGTGGGTTGGACAGGAGATAATAATCTTTCCTGAGGCACATGCACACTCCCAAGGGGGCTTTTGTAATACTTCTCACTCTATATTGTAATAATTCTTTCCTCTAATAGTCTGTAAGGATTTTAAGAGCAGCAAGCTTGTCTGATCTCCAGTGTTGAACCTTGAGTCTAGCATATAGTACTAGAGTTTATCATATAGTACATTTAATGAATGAAAATCAATTTCATCCTATGGAAACCTTGGCCTCAGAAACAGAATAACATATTTGAAGTTCACAACTACTAAATTGTTGTGGAGGCATGAAAGGCATAGAAATCAGAATTTTTGACTCAGAATTTGATCATATTCCGAATTTTTGATTCAGTTAAATAATTATTTAATAGTAATATGACTCTATGTTAAAAGACACACCAGACTGGCAAAAACTATGTAATAAATTCCATGCCTCTAATCAGTAAAAGAGGCAACCAGTAGGTAGAGAAACACAGACCTCAACTTCTCTAAAGGTGATGTCAGGCAAAGTGTAATACAGAAGAGAGACAAGTAACCAGGCAGCCTCCTTTCTGAGTCTGAACCATAGGTTCATCTTCATTATGGTGGACAATTTTATTCCATCTCTCTTTCTCTCTTTTAAATTTCTCATTGAGGTAAAACATATATAAACAAATGAACACAAATCAAAAGAATAGTGCCAGCACCCCAAATGCCCCCCATTGCACCCCCTCTCAATGACTGCCCCATTCCTTCCATTCTACTTTCCATCCCTTTTCCAGATGTGTTGCTAGTATACAAGGCATATAAGGAAGAAATGTCACCATCTCTGGAAAGAGGGCTCTCACAATCTATTAGAAGAGGCAATTTTATTCTAACAGATATGAGACCGTGCACTAAGAGGCTGGCAATCTGAGCGAATTAAGAAAACTCAAAAGAGGGAATCTTTTGTAGACTGAGATGGGGGAAACAAAAGTCTTCAAAGAGGAGGTGAAAATTTAAAGAGAGTTTTGAAAATTAGTTTCCCAGGTTGGAAAAAGGAGAAAAGTAGAGTATCCCAGCCAGAAGAAAATATCATCATGGTGAAAGGAAAGGGACTAGCTATTTGAATGAAGGCTGGTAGTCTAATGTGATGTGGTTAGAGCAGCAGGTTTCGATCTTGGTTGTGATCAAAATCACCTGTTAGGCTGTTCGTGGGCTACACACTAGACCTACAGAATCATGTACTCCAGGGATACAGGGATAAGACCTACATGTGTTGGTTATTTACAAAGCCTCACAGTTATTTTGGTTTGCAGACAAAATTGTGAATGACTGGACTGGAAGACAAATACCTTAAAGAATGTGAAGTACTATGTAGATGGTGGGTCAGGGTGGATTGGAAATTTTGAATGCCAAGGTATATATTTTGGCTGTATTCTTTATTGTTTCCTAAATATGCCTAATTATAAGAATTCCAAGGATACTGGTAAAAAGTCAGCTTTCTTGACCCCACTCCAAACCTACCAAATAAGAATTGACAAGGGAGGGGCCTGGAGATTTCTCTTCCTCCTGTCCTCCCTTCCCTCCCTCTCCCTCTTTCCTTCCTTCCTTCCTTCCTTCCTTCCTTCCTTCCTTCCTTCCTTCCTTCCTTTCTTTTTTCTGTTATAAACTGCATGTTTGTGTTCCTCCCCCCACCATATTTATATGTTGAAACCCTAATCCCCAATGTAATGTTATTTGGAGATGGGGGTCTTTGAGAGATAGTGTTCATGATGGGATTAGTGCCCTCGTAAGAAGAGAGAGCTTGCTTCTCTCACTCTATGCCATGTAAGGACACAATGAGAAGATGGCCACCTGCAAACCAGCAATAGGTTTGTCACTAGGAACCAAATCTGCTAGCACCTTGATCTTGGACATTCCAGCCTCCAGAACTGTGAGAACAAATATTTGTTGTTTAAGCCAACCAGTCTATGGTAATTTATCATAGTAAATTGTTATAGCAGCCTGAGTAAAACTCTCCCTTCCTTCCTTCCTTTTTCTCTATTTTTCCCTGTCTTTCAAAAGAACTCAGGCAATTTTCATGATTACTCACATGGGAAACTTTTTGTTTTTCAGCCGGTTGGGAGTCATTTAGACTTTATAAGAGTCAGATCTTTCATAAAGATCATCCTGGTAGAAGTTCATTTCTTGAGGAAAAGAAAGATTTAAATGAGGGACAGGAAATAAAGGCTTGTTATATAATTTTGGGGCTAGCTGATTAGGGGCGACCTTAGTCTTTAGTGTGAGACTATGTCCAACACATACCTGGTGCTCAGAAATGTGTTAATGTACTGTTTTAAAGGGCATTTTAATAGGTAAAATAATGAGGATGTGGTGAGCATTTGAATATGGGGTGGGGAAGAAGAAGCACTGAGCACGATTTGGAGATTTCTAGCATGAAATGTTTGATGAGTGGTAATGCCGTGCAATGAGACCTAATTAAGTGTTACTTCTTAGATTCAAACTTAAGAAAAAGACTGTTCCTTAAAAAAAAGTTATCAGCAAACGACTTTGAACACCACAGAGCCTCATATAATTCCTCTCCCCTCTTTATACTTCTGTCAAGTCATAGCCATACCTCCAACACAAATCTCATACTCACACAAGTGATGTGTACTTGCATGGAATAATGGGTTGTGCATTTAAGGTCCACACTTTAGACTGGCAAAGCCAGTTTTCACACCCGTCAGATCCTCTCCCTTTTGCTCCACTCTCCTTCCTTACTCAGAGCAACTATTTTTTCCTCTATAATAGCTTTCATACATAAAAAAGAGAGAGAGCATGGCTGACTGAAATGATGGCTGTCTGATTTTGTTATAGTGTCTGCTGGAAAATTCCGAGTGAGCAGTGTAACTTGGTGCTAGAATTTGAAACAGAAGGGCAAAACGCTAATTGAATCTAATCTTCAAATAACCAGAGCAATAAACGAGAAATAAGGGTGGAATTTCATAGAAGTTCAATTTGAGAACTCTTGTAGCTGCTCAATTTGAGAACTCCACGTAACAATTACCTGTATATTAGCTGATCATAGGTGAGTCGATTTTTCACCTCAGTGAACATTTTTCTGGCAATAAAACAAGCGGTACTTTCTTCCTTATTACAGTAAAACTGCCACTGGGCTTCATTTAATAAGAATTAACTGTGAATAAATTACAGCATCAAATTATGTACCATGACATAACTTGGTGTGAAAAATCTAAGCAGCTGCAAGACCCCATGAAGTTAATTCAAGCTGAGCTCAGTAGAAAAACCCTTAATTACTTCCTGGAACCTGTGGATCTACTTTCAGTTCCCGGTGTCATTGGGATCACAGTTTAGATGAATTACCAGCAAATGCTCATGAAAGGCATCAGTGGGAATGCACTACAGAAATGGGGGTCAACTTTTTTTTATTCTTGGATTTGCCTCTGGCTTTTATTACTAAGCGTGTCTCTACAAATTGAGAAATCACAGCTGGATTTAAAAGAATCTAGATTTTATATTTGGAAGGAAACATATACTCATTAAGTTCTACCTCCCACAAAAAATAAGCTTCCCTCCTTTGTCATTTCTGAAAGATGGTCAGCCTCTGCTTATAACAGCTCTATGAGCAGGGCTTATTACCTCCCAAAGCAGCTTATTCTTATGATAGGACAAAGTTTCAGAAATTGTGGTCAAAATCTATCTGATTTTGGTAGTCTTTCTAGGTCTAGTTCTGTGAATGGGAATAGAGTTTCCCAAATTTGTGTGATTAATATCACCCTTTGCACTTGCTAAACCTATAAATTACCTGGCCTTTTCCCTTGGGAAATTCTGAACCAGAAAGTCTGAGTTTGGTTCTGGGAATCTGTATTTTATCACATATATCAGGTGATTATTGCTCTCAGATAAGTTTGGGAAACACTTCTCTAATCACTTCTCAGACACAAAGAATCATCTGGGGATCTTGTTAAAATGCAGATTCTGGTTTAATGAGTCTGGGATGAGACCTGAGATTCTGCATTTCTAAGGAGCTCCCAGGTGATGCCAATTCTTCTGGTAGGTGGACCACACATTGAGTCGCAAGACTCGAATAATGTCAAACATTTCTTTTTAAGATGATGGTTCTTAATATACTATTGAAGACAACAATTTCTCCTTAACTTCTATTTCTCTAATCACCAAGCTAAAAGTCTTTGATTACTTTAGTAATTTCTCATACAGTTTGGATATGCTGTGGTCTCCACACCCTTCATCACATCCTTCATCATCTTGGTTATTTTCTCCTGGCTTCACCTTGTTTTGCTAATATCTCTCTTAAAATATAATGTACACAATTCAATACAATTCTCCTAATATGCTTTGAAATTTGTGCTCAAATCATATTGATTTTGTAATCTGCCAAAATCTTTAAATCTTCCCTGCTTAAACTGCTTCTAAGCATGGTCTTTAGAAGCTGACTTACCTTCATTTTGGTGGGTATGTACTGAATCTATATGTTATCTCTGTTAAGTTTCCCATTTCCTTTATTCTTTGAGAAAAATTTGAATGTTATTGTGTCACCTGTAATACTAGCTATCCCTTCCAACTTTATTTCATTTTTCCTAGTTCTTCCTTAATGTCTTTTTCAGAATGCTGAAAAAAATACAGTATTTGCTGACATGTTAATGGAGATGACTAATGTAAAGTGACAAGTTGCTGTCTTCTAGTGTGGTTTTTAAACAACTGCGACTCTACCTAAAATTACTATTATCCAGCCATTGACTTTTTATTATGGGCTCTACTGGTGTCTTAGTTTCCACAATTCTTTGTTGTGTGGGACTGCCTTGCATATTGCAGTTCATTTACCATCCCTTGACACTACTTTCTAAATGCAAATAGCACTCCCTATACCTATTTCCAAATGCCCCCAGGATACAAGACCTTCCCTGATTGAGAACTGTCCAGCCTATATTTTACCTTCTTTCCAGTGTATATCAGAGGAGTCTTTACTCACTACTTTCCTGAAATCCAGTCTCTTTGTGTTGAACTAAGACCATTCCTGTGTAAGAGCTAAGACCATTGCCTCCACATAATTTAACTATAATTGGGACTAGCAACTGAGACCATCTGTGTCAATATGATTTAACTGTTTGCTCAGGAAATTTTTAATCAGAAAGATAAACTGGCAAATCAGTAAATAATTTCATTTTTTTGCTTGAATAAATTTTTACAGACTAAAGTACATATCTGAGTGAATGATTTGCACGACAGTTCATTTACCTAGACACACAGCTTGCTTATTAGAGCAATAGTTTGATTATCAAGATTTGCTTTAAGATCTTCAACCTGCTGTTGCAACAATTTTAAATATGTCACAAACTTTTCCCAACCCCAATTAATTTCCTTAAATTACTTTAGCTCAGACTCCAAAGACCAAAACCTTCCCTAATTTCTCCCCTTTAAGACATTATTGAAACTCTTAAGGTGGTGATCTCCCTTGCTTCAATAAGCTTAATGAACTCAGTTGGGTTAACAGTTTCTTTGGTGGTCTTGTGAGGGAGCTGACAATGTTTATTCACAAAGACTTTAAAATATTCCTAGTGGTGGGCTTTTGATATCTTGACCTATGAATCCTATGAAGATGCTGAATACTTGCTCCAAGCTTGTTAATGATTGATACATACTTTTGCCATTATTTAGGAGAAGAAAAGAAATGGAAAAAGAAAAGAAGAGGTATTGATGAAGATGATTGAAAGGAAATGATCAAGAAGAGGAGGAGTAGGTAGATGGAGAAGAAAAAGAAGACAAAATAAATAATAAAAGGAGAGGGAAAACACTATGGGAAGTATGTAACAACAAAGAGGAATGAGGAAAAAGAAAAAATATGACGAATTACCTTTTCCCTCCTTGTTCTTTTCATCATGGAAATACGTTGTGACTCCTTATTGTTCCTAGGCAGCATGATTTCAGCTACAAATATGGACAAAAAGAAGAAAGGTAATGAGAATAATCAGGGTATAGGGGAAAAATACAAGGACATGACTGGTCACTTAACTCATTTTGCAGATAAGGCATACTCCTTCTTTGCAGAGATAACTCTTCCTACCCAATAATCTATTTGTTGTTGTTTTTGTTGTTTTATTGTAAAATATACATAACATAAAACTGACCGTCTTAACCATCTTTAAGTGTACAGTTCAGTGGCGTTAAATACATTCACATTGTTGTGCAACCATCACGACCATCCATCCCCAGAACGTTTTTCATCTTCCCAAACTGAAACTCCATACACATTAAACAATAACTCTCCATTTTTCCCTCCCCCCCAGCCCCTGGAATCCACCATTCTACTTTGTGTCTCTGTGAATTTGACCACTCCAGCTACCTCAGAGAAACAGATTCATACAACGTTTGTCCTTTTGTGTTTGGCTTACTTGACTTAGTGTAATGTCTTCAGGGTGCATCCACGTTATAGCAGGTGCCAAAACTTAATTCTTTCTTATGGCTGAATAATAGTACAGTGTGTGTATATTTCACATTTTGTTTACCCACTGATGGACAGTCAGTGGACACTTGGCTGTTTATACTTTTCGGTTCTTATGAATAATGCTGCTATAAACATTTGTGTACCAATATCTGTTTGAGTCTCTGACTTCAATTCTTTTGGTTATATACCCAGAAGAGCAATTGCTGGTTCGTGTGGTAATTTTTGTTTTCCACAGTGGTTTTTTACATTCCCAATGTGCAAGGGTTCCAATTTCTCTACATCCCCATCAACACTTGTTATTTCCTTTTTATTATTATTTTTTATAATAGTCTTTCTAATGGGTGTGAAGTGGTTTTGATTTGAATTTTCCTAATAATTAGTGATGTTGAGCATTTTTCATGTGCTTATTAGCTATCTGTATATCTTCTTTGGAGAAATGTCTATTCAAGTCCTTTGCCCATTCCTATCCAATAATCTATTGAGCAATGCTTGGGGCTAGACCAGATTGGTACCCCCAGAATGTGACACAATGAGTTGTAATTAATATTTACTAATCTATTCTACAATTAATTGAGGTTCATTCTTTTTGACTTTTCCTAGACCACTTATGTAGTATTTTAGTTTTTGTTTCATTATAACTAATATATATCTATTTAGGTCCACACTACTGGGATCTATCCATTATCTTTTTAGAAAATTGAGATATTTACCTCTTTCTACTTCTTTTACACATTCCCCTATAAGAGAGATATCTTAAAAATTATTACTAGTTATTTTTAAATAACATTTTCAAGTGTCTTAAACTCTAAAAGTGTAATCTGCCTAATGATGCCTAATTTGGATGCTTCTAACAAGTAAATTTATGCAGGTGAGTAGTGTGTGGCCCAACAGGTTTTGTTAGGAAGTCTAAATGGCATGAATAGGTACAAATAACTTGGAAAATAAAACTTTTCTAAAGAACAGTTTAGACTTTTCAATAATGTTCTATAATGCAGCATAATATTCCACTTCTGGGCCTTCTATTTTTCTGGACACAGGAGAGTCAGACATTCATTCTTTGTTGGCTTACATATACATGTTTTCACATTCTTCCTAAGCCACTGTATTGTAGAGTACCCTATTCCTTCTTATGGAACCCAGGGTGAATTCTTGTACTACGTGTGGAGAACACTGTGGTTCTTTTCATCTAAAATCTTTTATTTGCTGAATATGGAGCATAAGATAGAAGTGAAGAAATTAGTCTCAGTGGAAAACCAGTTTGTTAACCTAAGCAAACTACTTCATAAGAAGTAGAAGCCACAACTTCCCCCATTGCATGAATTTTATGCTAAACGAGCCGTTATAAAGCAACCAAGAGTGACTTAAACTGTAGGCCTGGGCTGCATTATTGACACGAGGAGCTCTTCCAAGAATGGAGAGCCAGTAACCAGATGGATGTGAGCTGGAAACAGTTTATGTGGATGTGAGAGTACAACCAAGACAAGGTGCAAGCTTAAGGTGAGGAAGGAGTGAATGGCTGTGTAAATCCAGTATCATAAAACTCAGGGACACTGGCTAAACTCAAATCTAATCTAGGTAGACATCAGTTCCAAAAAATTCTGTTCTAAACAGGGCAGGCATTTTGTGTGACCTTATGACAACAGAGGGGACATTTGTGAGAAGGATGGGGAATGACCACAAACTAAGGTCAGAGACTCAGTATTCCCAGCCTATCAGAGGGAGTTTAGTCTGTAGTTAGTCAAGTGGAGATACTGCACAGCATTGGTGTAGGTCAAAAAGTTTCAGCACGATGCTCTCACAGGCATCTGGGGTTCTGGACACCTCCAGAAACTCATTCAGCAGGCATTGATGGCAGCTGTGAACTATTTCCATATTCCACTTGCTAGGAAGGAAACTATTAATACATTTTTGACTAGTGTCCATACTAGTTGGGGTTTAGCCTGCAGGGGTGCATAAATCATTCCCCAGATGGGGTTAAATAAGCCATAACTTAATGCTGAGATATGCGGGTGATATGGGGTAGAGGTTGGAGAGTGGTAAAGAGTAGTCAGCTTCCCTCTGTGGGTATCCTGGTGGAGAGACCATCATTCCTTCCTCATAGTTTATATTTCTAGGTCTAAGAGGAACCTGTTAACAACAATCAAATATTTCTTGTCATGATTGCTACCTTGTTATAAACCAGATTATGGTCAGAGCCTTCTTTTATGGTGTTTAATTAAATTATCCCATCAACTATGTGAACTACATATTATCAGTTTTCATAGATCAATAAATATGAGGTACAGAGTGGTAAAAAACTTTCCTTCATCTGACTTCAACTTCTGTGCTTCTCTTCTACATATCTTACTTTGGAGACATTCTTTTTATATCTCCCATATCACACAAAGCATCTGTATAAATTGACTTCAGAAATAACCCTTGGTAACATAGAGTAATCCAAGGTGATTAGGCAAATTAAGCACAAACCAAGGTCCTATCTTCTTACATATTGATACCTTGAGGAAAGATAATTTCTGAGACTACTTCCATAAACCTGGCCAACGATAGTAGTATATATCATTGCAAAACATGATAGCATGATGCGGTTGTATGATTCCATGTAGATCAGGAATCAGTTTTATGAGTAATTTGTATTTTTATAAGTGCCATCCTCCTAGATGAAACAACAGCAGCAGTCATATTTTCTTAAATCATTATAGCTGCTTGTGCTGTAGTGTTTTTCATAACTTACAATAGGTCTTAATCCAGCACTAACATTTAGCAGACCATAGCAATATCTCCTCTGTGCCCTGTTTAATGCAAATAGATAACTAGTGCCAAGGCAGGCCCCAGTTGCTATTGTTCAGCAGTGTTTGCTCTGCAGCAGTTTTCTGAGCTCTGCAAACACATCTTCCATCTGGCAGCTGGATATGTTTAAAATTTTTCTCTGTATAAAACCCCTAGGCAATGCCATTTCATATATTTTGCTATTCAGGCCAAGTGAATAGCCAATCAGAATCTTCTGAAGAAGCCCTAGTGATCAGTATTGTTGATGAACTACAGGAAAATTATATGCATGTATTTGAATATTCTTCACGCATTAAAAGAATCTTTGAAAAAATTCTTAAATGCAAACTGTATGCTTGTTCAAAAAATTATTTTTTATTCTTCTGCTTGTTAATGGTGCATAGTCATCCATTGCCTTTCCCAGTCTTATAGTTAAGGTATCACTTGTTACCTTGCGTCTCTAAACTCAACTGTAATCTGAGGTCAAGTTGGTTAAGTCAACCACCTCTACTTCACCATCCACCCAGTCCTGGAATTTATGTTGATTCTTGCAGGCTCAGTATGCAGTGTGCCATGGATGAAATTCCAGTCCATCTGAGCTGTCAGTGTTGCAGTATCTCCCATTCTTGGTTTCACATACCACATTGACTCATTTCACAGATGGACTCCTGCTTTGGATTTCCCCTCTACATGAAAACAGGTCTATTTGTTTTTGATATTTATACCTGCCTATCTCATTCCAGATGACTTCCCCAGAAAAAAAGCCGTGTGCTTATCTACTATAAGTGATTCAAATAGCTTTTTTTTTTGACAGATAGGGCTTTAAAAGTACTGGTTTAGTTTACTAAGAATAATACAGACTTGGATGTCAAAACCTTGGCCTTTGACCCAGTTCTATCTCTAATTAATGATTTTCTTTTTAAGCAACCACCAAACTAACGCTAGATCTCAGTTTTCACATCTGTAAAATGAGGATAGTGGGCCTTCAGTGTCTGTTTGGAAGAGGCAGAAAAGTTTATCTACTCAGACACTTACCACCCAAGAATGAAAAAAACAGTCCTCCAGTGTCTGAGAAGATATTTCTCCTTAACTCTTGTACCCAGATTCATAGAGGAAATGCATCATACAGTGAAAAACCCCACAGTGTTCTCCACAGGTAGTACAAGAATTCACCCTGGGTTCCTTAAGAAGGAGTAGGGTACTCTACAATACAATGGCTTAGGAAGAATGTGGTCTAATTCACTGCTCAGCATCCATTAGGTAATCAAAAAATATTTAGTGTATTGAATAAAGAAAATGATGTGCTGCTTTATGGGTGGTCATAACCTTTGCTGGCTCTTAATCTTTATTCTTTATTCAATAGATTAATTAATTATTCCTTGTTACTTAATTTTCTTGAAGTTTAAACAGTTTTCTCAAAAATTAGCCTTTTTTTTTTTAGTCATTTCCTACTATCAATATGCTTCCCTTTTCTTCAGTATCCTTTCTTTTCTTTGGCTGTCAGTCAAAGTAATCCTCTGTTCCTAATTTAACAAAAGAGAAAGTGATTATTTATAAGCACTTTCACCCCGACAGCCCTGAAAAAGAAGTCTTATAATTTCTAGTCATCTGTTTCTTAAAGCCTAAAAACATTAGTCTTAAATTCAATACTCTCACCTTCTTATCTGGCATCTGTCTCTTTCATTAGCTTAGATGCTTTTTGTTTATCTGTTTGGACCAGTTTACTTCCCTAATCTATGAAAGGAGAAATTTTATTTGCTTCAGTGGTTTTTATCCCAACAGAGATTTGAAAGCTTATTTTCTGTAGGGTGATGTTAGCAGTGATTTCTGAAATTTTCATTCACATATACCAGATTGGCTTGTGTCTACAAATCTCATCTCAAAAAATAAACATTACAAATATGTTGAGCTAATTTAAAATTATATATCTATTTCCATATACACCTATATGTATATTCTAACATATATACATTAAATATCATATATTGGTACAAACTTTCCAGACAAAAAAATTGTCCATTTGAATCAAAAATCTTAAAAAATGAAAAATATAACTCCTCTCATTAATTATCCTAAGGGCATCATCTGATAGAGTTAAAGATAAGGTTTTAATCACAAAGATGGTCATTGCAACATTATTTCTAGAGACTAAAATATTCAAAAACCTTAAATACCCATCATTAAGAAGTTTAAGTAATTTTAAAATGTTTAGAAGACTCAATTAACATTAAAAATGTATACATGAAAATATTTAGTGAAAAGCAGAAGTTTTGAAGAAACTAATTTGAAATATTATCAATGATTATATTTGGGAGAGAAAGCTCTTTTAATTAGTTTTTTATTTAACAATATTATCTAAGACTTGTTTTTGTGTCTCTGTAAAATAGAAATAATAAATGTAGCTTTCTGATACAGTTTTTTTACCCAAGACTTAGTGAGATAATGGACACAAACTGCTCATCGCAGTGACTTATGCATAGTAAATGTGTCACTAGAAATAGCTATTGGAGTGAGATTAATAATGTGGAGCTTTACAATGGGATCAAAATTAAGTTGTTATTAACTTAAAATAGACTGTTATAGATATAAGTTGTTATATGTGAGCCTCATGGTAACCACAAAGGAAAACCTATATTATATAAACAAAAGAAAGGAGAAAGAAATATAAGCATACAATTAAAAAAAGTCATAAAATCACAGAGGAAGAGAGCAAGAGAAGAAAGGAACAGAGAACTACAAAAATAGCCAAAAAATAATTAATAAAACAGAAATAAGCATATGCCTATCAATAATTACTTTAAATGTAAATGAACTAAATTCTCCCATCAAAAGACATAATGTACATGAATAGATTAAACAAAAAACAAGACCCATCTATATACTGCCTACAAGAAACTCACTTTAGATGTAAGGACACAAGCAGACTGAAAGTGAAGGGATGGCCAAAGATATTCCATGGAAATAGAAACTAAAAGAAAGCTGGGGTAGCTATACTTATATCAGACAAAATAGACTTCAAAACAAAGACTGTAACAAGAGATAAAGAAGGGCATTACATAATGATAAAGGAGTCAATCCAACAAGAGGATATAACATTAGTAAAAATGTATGCAGCCAACATAGGAGTACCTGCATATATAAAACAAATAGTAATAGCAATATGATAACAGTAGAAGACTTTAATACTCCACTTACATCAATAAATAGATCATCCAGACAGAAAATCAATAAGAAAACATTTCCCTTAAATGACACATAAAACCTGATGGGCATAACAGATATTTACAGAATATTCCATCCACAAGCAACAAAATATACATTCTTCTCAAGTGCACATGGAACCTCTTCCAAGATAGATCATATATTAGACCACAAAACAAGTCTTAATAAATTTAAGAGGACTGAAATAATATCAAGGAACTTTTCTGACAACAAAGTTATGAAACTAGAAATTAATTACATGGAGAAAACTGGAAAATTCACAAATACATGGAGATTAGTAATGTGCTACTGAACAACCAATGGATCAAAAAACAAATACAAAACACCTTAAGACAAATGAAAATGGAAATGTAACACACCAAAATCTATGGGATATAACAAGAGCAGTTCTTAGAGGGAAATTCATAGTGTAAAGCCTATCTCAAGAAACAGAAAGTCTCAAACAACCTTATTTTACACCAGAAGGAATTAGAAAAAGAAGAACAAATGAAGCTCAAAGTTAGTAGAAGGAAGGAAATAATAAATATTAGAGCAGAAATAAATGAAATAGAGACTAAAAAGAGAATAGAAGATCAGTGAAACTAAGATCTGGTTCTTTGAAAAACTAAACATAATTGACAAACCTTTAGCTAGATTCACCAAATAAAAGAGCAAGAGTGAGAGTGAGAGCAAAAGAGAGAGAACTCAAATAAATAAAATCAGAAATGAAAGAGGAGGTATTAGGACTGTTACCACAGAAATACAAAAGATTATGAGACTACTATGAACAATTATATGAGAACAAATTGGAAACTCAGGAGAATGAATAAATTCCTAGAAAGATACAACTTACCAAGACTGGATCATAATGAAATAGAAAATCTGAATAGACCAATTACTATTAAGGAGACTGAATGGTTAGTCCCAAACCTCTCAACAAACAAAAGTCCAGGATCAGATGGCTTCGCTGATGAATTCTACCAAACATTCAAAGAAGAATTAATACCAATCCTTTTCAAACTCTTCCAAACAATAGAAGATGATGGAACTCTTTCAAACTTATTTTATGAGTCCAGCATCATCCTGTTACCGAAAGGGACAAGGACACCACAAGAACAGAAAATTAAATGACATTGTCCCTGATAAACACAGATGCAAAAATCCTCAACAAAATATTAGCACACTGAATTCAATAATACATTAAAAAGATCATATACCATGATCAAGTGGTATTAATCCAGGGATGCCAAAATTGTTCAACATTCATAAATTAGTCAATGAGATACACTGCGTTAACAAAATGAAGGATAAAAATCATATCATTTTCTCAATCAATGCAGAAAAAGCATTTGACAAATTCAACACTTATTTATGATGAAAACTGTCAACAAAGTGAGCATAGAGGTAACATTTTTCAATATAATAAAGAATATATTTGACAAGCCCACAGTCAACATTAAACTCAGTGTGAAAACCTGAAAGCCCTTCCTCTCCAGTGAGATCATAAACAGGACAAGGATGGCCACTCTCTTCACTTCTTTTCAACATAGTATTGAAAGTCCTAGCCAGAGCAATTAGGCAAGAAATTGAAATAAAATGCATCCAAATAAGAAGAAAGAAGTAAAATTGAAACTATTTGCAGATGACATGATAGTATATATAGAAAGCTCTAAAGACTCCATCAAAAAACTGTTACAACTAAAAATTAAGTAAAGTTGCAAGATACAAAATCAATATGCAAAAACATGTGCAATTTCTATATACTAATGATAAATTATTTAAAAATAAATTAAAATAAATAAATAAATTTTTAAAAATAACATTTACAATTGCTTCAAAAATAATAAAATATCTAGGAATACATTTAACCAAGGAGGTTAAAGAAAGGTATATTGAAAACTACAAGACATTAATGAAAGAAATTGAAGAAGGCACAAATAAATAGACTGATATTCCATCCTTATGGATTGGAATAATGAATATTGTTAAAATGTCCATACTACCCAAAGCAATCTACAGGTTCAATGCAATCCTTATCAAAATTCCAATAGCATTTCTCACACAAATAGAACAAACAATCCTAAAATTTGTATGGAACCATATAAGACCCAAATAGCCAAAGCAATCTTGAGAAAAAACAACAAAGCTGGAGGCATCACACTCCTGATTTCAAACCATATTACAAAGCTATAGTAATTAAAACAGTATGGTATTGACATAAAAACAGACACATAGATCAATGGGACAGAATAGAAAGCCCAGAAATAAATCCATGCATATATGGTCAATTAATTTTTGACAAAGGAGCCAAGAATATACAAAGGGAAAAGGACAGTCTCTTCAATACATGGTGTTGGGAAAATGGGATAGCCATATGTAAAAGAATGGAACTAGACCACTATCTTACCCCATACACAGAAATTAACTCAAAACTGATTAGAGATTTCAATGTTAAGATCAGAAACCATAAAATCCTAGAAGAAAACATAGGTAGTAAGCTCCTTGACATTGAGCTTGATGATGAGCTTTTTTGATCTGACACCAAAACACAAGCAAGAAAAGCAAAAATAATTAAGTGGAATTACAAAGTTCTAAAAGGTTTCTGCACAGCAAAGGAAACCATCAAAAAATGAAAAAGTAACCCACTGAATGGGAGAAAATATTTGCAAATCATGTATCTGGTAAGGAGCTATGTCCAAAATACATAAAGAACTCATACAACTCAATAGCAAAAAAACCCTAAACGTTCCAATTTTAAAATGGGCAGGAGATCTGAATAGACATTTTTCCAAAGAAGACATACAGATGGGCAACAGGTACATGAAAAGATGCTTTCCATTATTAATCATCAGGGAACTGCAAATCAAAATCACAATGAGATATCATCTCACTCCTGTCAGAATGGCTATTATTAAAAAGACAAGAAATAACAGGTCTTGTTGAGAATGTGAAGAAAAGGGAAACCTTGTGTACTGTTGGTGAGAATGCAAACTGGTGCAAACACTATGGAAAACAGCATGGAGGTTACTCAAAAGATTAAGAGTAGAACTATCATATGATTCAGTAATTCCTCTTCTGGGTATTTATCCAAAGAAAACAAAAACACTAACTTGAAATGATATATGCACCCCCCTGTTCATTGCAGCATTATTTACAATAGCCAAGATATGGACACAACCAATATGCCTGTCAATGGATGAATGGGTAAAGAAAATGTGATGTATATATATACAATGCAATATTATTCAGCCATAAAATACTATGTAATCTTGCCATTTGTGACAACTTGGATGGAGCTTGAAGGCCTTATGCTAAGTGAAATATGCCAGACTGAGAAAGACAAATATTCAATGATCTCTCTTGTTATGTGGAAAAGAAAGAAAGAAAGAGGGTTTCCCTGGTGGCACAGTGGTTGAGAGTCTGCCTGCTGATGCAGCGGACATGGGTTCGTGCCCCAGTCCGGGAAGATCCCACATGCCGTGGAGTGGCTGGGCCCGTGAGCCATGGCCGCTGGGCCTGCGCGTCCGGAGCCTGTGCTCCGCAATGGGAGAGGCCACAACAGTAAGAGGCCCACGTACCGGGAAAAAAAAAAAAAAGAAATACATAAATAACCAAGCTTATAGATAACAGAGAACTGATTGGCGGTTATCAGAGGCAGGGGGTGGGTGTATGTGAAAAAAGGGTAAACTCTTTTTATATTTGTTTTTGTTTAAGTAATTTGAAAATAAACAAAGAAAATATAGCTGTTATTATTAGATAGACTATTTATTTCTTTAATTTTAAAAAATATCTATCATTGCCTAAAAACCAATGATGTGCTTGGTGTTATGCTAACTCCTCTTCCCTCCAGCATTATTTTCCAAAGTCAGAAACTTATTCAGATAACTAGTTCAAAGTCATTCTAGTTTTGAGACTAGAGTCAGATTTAAATGCAAGCCTCTCTACTTGCAAAGCCCATGCCCTTAACTGCTCTAGAAGATTACCTCTATAGCCATCACATACATAATTGGAAAAAACAACATAAAATTTTTTTTAATAAAGGAAAAATAAAAGATCTGCAATTTCTATGTGTACTACTTTCCATGATTCCAGTGGTACAGATAACTCTGTTTTTGCTTTCAAAACTAAAATTCCTTGAAGTCATTCCAATGTGTACAATATTTTCCATAAATCATCACAGGAAGATGAATACCGACTCCTTCTCTCCAAATCTTTATACTGTTACATAAAGAGATTTTTCTGTATTTCCCAAATTTTATGTCCTATGATGCACTCATAATAATTTTCTGATTTTATCATAACCTATACTCACTATGTATGTAGTAGCCTTTAAGATTTAGTGAGACATAATTTGGACTAAAAAAAGAGTAGATCTACATGGATAAGTAAAAAGTTTGATATTTGTTATATTGCTAAAGGAAATATGGTTTTATTTCTTTCAAGTACACTTACTTATTTGAAAAGTATAGGTACTTAGAAGATTGTATTAATCTGAGAATAAGAAATTTTAAAAATTACCATATCAATCATACATACGAGCAGATGCTTCAAAAGTGATTCTAAAGTTATTACATTTCTTCAATACAATTTTTAAATTAGTTTAAATAGAAATATTTCTCATATTTTACACCTTTGATAATATGAAGTTAAAATATATAAGCTTTTGAAAGCATATGTTGTGCCTTGAAAATAAAGTCTCATTTAATCTCAATGACTCTATTAGATAGGTATTATTATGTCTATTTTCCATTAAGGAAACTGGTGTTCAGTCAAGGAAATTGGTACATCCTTCTATGACTTGATTTTTTTTAAAAAATAGTATTTAACTTTATATTTGTGAATTTATCCATGTTGAGATATAGTTTAGGTATATTCATCTTAAATGCTGTATCCTATTCTACTATATAAATATACCACAATTTTTTTCTTCCGTCTGTGGATTTGTTTCTGTGTTTTGTTATAATAAACAATGTTCCCAATGCATGCCTTTTTGGTAAATGTGGAGGAATTTCTCAAGGGAATATACCTACAATTAAAATTTCATTTAATATGCATACTTTTGACTTTACTAGGTAATGCCAAAGGGTTTTCCAAAGTGGTTTACAATATAAAGTCCAGGTAGTAGTGTATAAGTGTCTCCACGCATCAAAACTTTACTTCTTGGTATAGTCAAACTTTTTACTTTTTACCAGTGAAATATAAAATATAATGATATTTTACTGTGCTTTTGATTTGTGATTGTGTATTTAGCAATAACCATGCACACTTGCATATGCCTGTTTGCTTCATTTGTAAAATATGTATTTTTTTACATCCTTGATCCTAAAATCAAAAAAAAAATTGATTTTTTCCTTTTGATATATTTTCTTATATGGGAAAAAAAATCTAACAAAAATTGGTTTGCAAAACAATAATAATAACCAATTTATGCAGCTTCAAAAAAAGATTAAACTTAAATATTGGCCATAAAAAGAACAGAAAAGTGATGATCAGGTTATGGTTTTTAATATCCTCATATATATATTGGCCACAATTCTGTCAGTAATAATAGTTGTAATTATTGGCTGCTACTTTGAGATTTGCCTTTTTAAAATTTCTTCTGTTGTATTATTTTATGAGTAGGAAGTTTTAAATTTGTTACTGCAGTCAAATTTTATTTATTGTTTATACTTACTGAGCTTTTATAATTCTTCCCTATACTAGTCATAAACATCTCTCCTATACTTTTGTCACAAGTTTTAAAAATATTGTCCTTGAATCTGGCATGAAGCAATAATTCTGTTTCATTTTTTCACATTTTAATTACCAAATTATAACAACATATTGAATACTGCATATTTTTACTACTGATTTGCAGTGCCAGATACATTAGACACCGTATTTTCTTATGTGTGTGAGTGTGTTTCTGGTCTCTTTTATCGGGCTGTTTATTTTCCCTATGCCTATGCAATATTGTCTTACTGACTACAGTCTAATAAGTCTTGATATCTGATAGCATAAATTTCACACATTGTTCTTCTTCTTTAGGAAAGTCTTAGTGCTCTTGAATATAATTTTTAGGTTGCTTTGGCCAAGTATAAATACATAATATTTCTATCAATATTCATTAAATAGACTTACTGCTCTCAGTGCCTCCTTTATTAAAAAACATGTCCACATATATGTTAGTCAGTCTTTGGACTCTAGTTTTTTTCTTATTAGTCTATTGTTTATACTTATCTGTATTGTTATCTTTTAGAGCAAGTGTTTCCATTTGATTTTTCTTTCTAAAGAGTGCTGCCTTAGAGTTCAGAAGAAGTGGACTGGGAAACTGGTATAGGAGTAAGGAAACAGAACAAGAAAAAAATGGGGAAGGAGAGGTGCATAGAGGATAGCTTTAGTCTGAAAACACAGGGTAAAACTTTGCATCAAAATTTATTCTTCAGAATTTTGGGGACCCAGGGCAAAAAACAAGGTCACATTATGACTGTGAGCCTTAGGTACTTTTACCACCATAAACCCCTTTCTCTACTAAAAATTGTTTAAATTTATATTTTTATGGCTGCACTAGTAGAAAGATGAATACAGTCCAGGCCAGATTATTGCATATTCATATAATTATATTAATGTTATTCTTCTGATTTTAAAATGAAATTAAAACATTTTTGCAGACCCCTAAAATTATTGTGGGCCCTTGGCACTGTGCCTACTCTGTCTTATGGATGTCAGCATTGGCAATGAATCTGGTCTTTCATGCTACTACAGTTTTTGTCACTGCTTAATGGCTGCCCTGACTCTCTTGTTCTATGGGTACTGGGACAAGGAAAGTCTTCTAAGAATTGCAGTTGCTGGCTAGTGGAAATGAAAGTGAACTTGAGGAACCAAGGGATTCACAAAAATAGAAAAAAGGATCCTAAGGGATTCCAACATTATCCACTAAATATTCTTAACTATTTTGGGCTCTTTATATTTCCATATAAAATTAGAATCAGCTTGTTATGTTTCACAAATTACTGTGGGTGTTTTAATTGGAAGTGTCTTAATTCTATAGACCAATTTGGAGAGGACACATCTTTAAAATACTAAATCTCCTATGAAAATATTATCTCTATATTTATTTATGCTTCACAATAAAGTTCTATAATTTTCTCAAAGATTTTATGTACCTTTTTATCAGATATATTCCCAAGTATTCAATATTTTTGATTCTATTGTAAATAAGACATATTTAAAATTTTTCTTATGTTTGTTGCTGGTATATAGAAATACAATTGTTTTTTCATGCTGATTTTGATCCACAAACTTCTACATAGTATTATTAATTTGAATAATTTCTTAGTAGATTCTTTTATATTTTCTTTCTATAAATTCTATCATCTGAAAGTGACAGTTTTGTCTACTCCCTTCCAAGTTTTTATACCTTTTATTTATTTTTCTTTGCTTATTACACTGGAAAGAACCTCCAGAATAATATTAAATAGAATCAGTAAAAGAAAATATTTTTACCTCCAAAATTTAAAGGAAAATTTCTATTACATTACCGTTAAATATAATGTTTAATCTAGGTTTTCCAAATACCTGTTATCACATTAAGATAATCCATTCTCTTCAGTTTTAATTTCCAAGTTTACATTTCCCCATGAATTATGTTGTTTTCTTACTGTCATATAATTTTCAACTTGGTTATGCTAATGATCTACTATTAATTTTTATATTACTGAATTCAATGTGCTACTATTTTGTTTAAATGTTTTTGTATTGGTATTTATAAGTGAGGTAGCCTTGTAACTTTCTTTTCTCTCATGGTTTTTGTCCGGTTTGGGCATTAGAGGTCATGTTAAATATATTAAATGTTTTAGGGAATAACACTCTGGAATTTTCATCTGGACTATATCATATATGACTGAAATAATTTCTTGAGTGTTTGATAGGTTTGACCAGTGAAGCCATCTAGGCTTGAGGTTTTCTCTGTGGAAAAGTGATTATTTTTTCATTACTTTCAGTGGCAGTGTAACTATTAAAGTTTTTAATTTCCTCCTGAATTAGTTTTAGTAATGTGTGTCTCAAGGAAGTTGCCTATCTCATCAATTTTAAAGCTTATTGGATAAAGTTGTTCATAGCATTATCATACTAGTTTCAGTAATTTAATGATTAATGTCCATACTACTCAAAGCAGTTTACAGACTGAATGCAATCCCTATCAAAATTCCAGTGGCATTTTTCACAGAAATAGAAAAAATGATCCTAAAATTCATGTGGAAACAGTGAAGACTCTGAATAGCCAGAGCATTCTTGAACAAAAAGAACAAAGCTTGAGGCATCACACTACCTGATTTCAAAATGTACTACAAAGCTATTGTAATAAAAACAGCATAGTACTGGCATAAAAATAGACATATAGGCCAATGGAACACACCAGTGATGCCAGAAATAAATCCCTGCCTTTATGGTCAATTAATCTTTGACAAAGATACCAAGAACATACAATGGGGAAAGGACAGTCTCTTCAATAAATGATGTTGGGGGACTTCCCTGGTGATACAGTGGTTAAGAATCCACCTGCCAATGCAGAGGACACAGGCTCGATCCCTGGTCCAGGAAGATCCCACATGCCGTGGAGCAACTAAGCCCATCCGCCATGACTACTGAGCCTGCGCTCTAGAGCCCGTGAGCCACAACTGTTGAGCCTGTGTGTCACAACTACTGAAGCCCATGTGCCCTAGAGCCTGTGAGCCACAACTACTGACCCCACACATTGCAACTACTGAAGCCTGCATGGTCTAGGGCCTGCATGCCACAACTACTGAGCCCACTTGCTGCAACTACTGAAGCCTGCATGCCTAAAGCCTGTGCTCCACAACAAGAGAAGCCACCGCAATGAGAAGCCCTCACACTGCAATGAAGAGTAGCCCCCATTCGCCACAATGAGAGGAAGCCTGTGTGCAGCAATGAAGACCCAAAGCAGCCAAGAAAAATAAATAAATAAATTTAAAAAAAATAAATAAATGATGCTGAGGAAGGGTTCAAAAACATATTTGATGAAATAATGGCTGAAAAGCCCCCTAACCTGGGGAAACAGATATTTAGGCCCAGGAAGCACAGAGAATCACAAATAAGATGCCAAACAGATCTACACCAAGACATATCATAATCAAAATGGTAAAAGTTAAAGAGAAAATTGTGAAGGCACCAAAAACAAACAAAAATACAAAACAAAAACAAAGAGTCACATACAAGGGAGCACCCCTCCACAAGGCTATCAGCTGATTTTTCAGCAGAAACTTTGCAGGTTATAAGGAGATGGCATGATATATTTAAAGTGCAGAAAAAAAGAGAAATAAAGAATATCTGAGACAAACAAAAAGTTTAAAAGCTCATCACTACTAAACCAGTTTTACAAGAAATGTTAAAGGGTCTTCTTTAAGTGAAAAAGAAAAGGTTATAACAAGGAATAAGAAAATATATGAAGGAAAAATTCTCACTGATTAAAGGCAAATATATGTTAAAGGCAGTAGACTGACTACTTTAAAGAGCTAGTAGGAAAGTTAAAAGACAAAAGTCATAAAATCAAGTATAACTACAATAAACAGTTAAAGGATACACATAAAGATGCAAAATAAGACATCATAAACATAAAATGTGGAGAGAGGAGTAAAAAGTGAAGAGCTTTTAGAATGTGTTTGAACTTAAAAATGACTATCAGCTTAAAACTAATATATATGTGTATATATAGATATGTATACACACACACACACACACACATACATATATATATATATATATAAAATCTAGCTCATGGTAGCCAAACACCAAAATCCTACAATATATACTCAAAAAGCAAAAAGAAAAAACCTGAACATAATACTAAAGAAAATCACCAAAATACCAGGAAACAGACTAAAAGAAGAAGAAAGTCACAGAGAACTATAAAAACAACCAGAAAAACCAGTAACAAAATGGCAATAAGTACATACCTATCAATAATCATTTTAAATGGAGATGGACTAAATGCCCAATCAAAAGATATAGGATAGTTGAATGAGTGAAAACAATAAGACCCATCTATATGCTGCCTATAAGAGACTCCCTTCAGAGCTAACAACTTAGGGACTGAAAGTGAAGGGATCAAAAAAGATATTCCATGCAAATGCAAACAAAAAGAAAGCTTGGGCATCAATACTCCTGTCAGACAAAATAGACTTTAAAACATAGTCTATAAAAAAGACAAAGAAGGACATTACTTAATGATAAAGGGATCAATCCAAAAAGAGGATATAACATTTATAAACATTTGCACCTAACCTATATATAACCTAAATATATAACCTAAATATTAACAGAAAAAAGGGAGAAATTAACAGTAATAAAATAACAGTAGAGTACTTTAACACCTCATTTACATCAATGGACAGATTACCCAGACAGAAAATCAGTAAGGAAACACTGGACTTAATTGACGCATTACACCAGATTGACTTAAGAGATATACATAGAACATTCCATGCAATGTACACATTTTTTTCAAGTGCACATGAAACATTCTCCAGGAAAGATCACATACATGCTAGGCCACATTAATTAGTTAACTAGTCTGAATTTAAAATAAGGATTTGATTTGACATTAACTCTAAAAGGTACTATTTCATCAAAACTATTTTATTAAAATTTTTATATTTATAAGTATTAAAACTTTTATATGTGATGCATTAGGCTCTGTACAGCCTGTTATGATCAATCCTTTTTTTTTTTTTGCGGTACGCAAGCCTCTCACTGTTGTGGCCTCTCCCGTTGCGGAGAACAGGCTCCAGACACACAGGCTCAGCGGCCACGGCCCATAGGCCCAGCCACTCCGTGGCATGCGGGATCTTCCCGGACTGGGGCATGAACCTGTGTCCCCTGCATCGGCAGGTGGACTCTCAACCATTGTGCCACCAGGGAAGCCCTGATCAATCCTTTTTAGGCATTGTGAAATAAGGGACTAGTGATTGATTTGCTCTCAGATTGGTCCCCATTACATAGTAGTAAACAATTGTGTATATGTGATGATTATTCATTACTTATCATTAATTATTCATTACTGCATAACCTATGGCCAGTGTAGTAATATTACTTTAGTGATTTCTTAAGAAATCATACTTAAAACCTTGATAGTAGAAAACTGATGTGAAATACTAAAAATATAAAATTATTGTTTTGAGACTTCAGGCATATGTGGCTATCAGTATAAGAAGCTTTAAGGCCCCTACTGGGTTTCTAACATCTGTCAGAATTTCACCCTTGATAGGCATACAGTCATTGTAACCATCTCCATGTGTGGTGTGGCAAACTAGTGAAGACTTGGAAAGCAACGCCACATATCATTTGCCAAATATTGAGTCCCATAAACTTTTTTTCACTAGATTGTAACTTTTATTAAATTTGTGGGTTAGAGTGATCCTTATCATCAATTGAACTCACACATGTATGGGATTGATTCAGATGTAAGTGACTTATGAAAACTCACCAACTAAGTTAGGTTAGAACTGGTAATGTAACCCATGTCTTCTAACTGCCCCCTTTCTATAGGCAACTGCTTTTTATTTATTTGGTCATGCCACGCAGCATGTGGGGGTCTTAGTTCCCCGACCAAGGATTTAACCCGTGGACCCTGCAGTGGAAGTGTGGAGCCCTAACCATTGGACAGCCAGGGAATTCCCCTATAGGCAACTACTTTAGCAGATAACCATAGTGAATACATTCTTTCAGAGGTTAATTTAGCAAAAGGCACATGCTCACATCTGGCTCAAAGTGTTTAAAAGTAAAAGGCTGTCATCCCAAATATACAAAGAACTCTTAAACTCAAAAGTAAGAAAATGAACAACCCATTTGAAAAATGGGCAAACTGTGAACAGCTTTATGCTCTTTATAACCCAGATGAACAGACAAATTCCTATAAAGACAAAATCTACCAAACCTCACACAAAAGAAGAAATATACAATCTGAATAGACCTATATCTAATAAAGAATTGAATCAATAATTAATAACTTTATAAATAGAAAGCACCAGGTCCAGGTGCTCACTGATAAATTCTAAAATATGCTTAAGAAAAGAATTATACCAACTCTCTACAATCTTTTTCAGAAGATAGTTGAGGGAATACTTCCTAAGTTGTTCTAGGAGGCCAGCATTACCCTAATACTAAAACCAGACAAAGACATTACAAAAAAACTACAGACAAATATCTCTCATGAACATGCATGCAAACATCCTCAACAAAGTATTAGCAAACTGAATCCAACAATGTACAAAAAGAATGATATACCATGTCTAAGTGGGATTTATCCCAGATATGCAAATCTATTTCAACATTTAAAAATCAATTCATATGATCCATCAATCAATAAGAAAAATCACATGATTGTATCAATAGATGCACAAAAAGATTTTTACAAATTCCAAAACTATTCATGATTAAAAACTCCCAATAAACTAGGAATAGAGGGAATTTCCTTAACTTGATAAAGAATATCTACAAAAAGATAGCTAACATCATACTTAAAGATGAAAAGCTTGAATATTTCCCTGTAAGATCAGGAAGAAGGCAAATATGTCCCCTCTCACCACTGCTTTTCAACATTGTACTACAAGTTCTAGAAAATGCAGTAGGACAAGAAAAGAAAATATAAGGAATACAAATTGGGAAGGAAGAAATAAAACTGTCTTTGTTTTCAGATAACATGATCATTTATGTAGAAAGTCCCAAAGAATCAACAACAACAACAAAAAAAGTCCTGGAACTAATAAGCAATTATAGCAAGGTTGGAGGATATAAGACTAACATACAAAAGCCAAATGTTTTGCCTGTACACCAGCAATGAACAAGTACAATTTGGAATGAAAAATGCAATGTCATTGACAGTAGCACTCCAAAAAATGAAATACTTAAGTGTAAAGCTAATAAAATATGTACAAAATCTGTATGAGGAACACTACAAAACTCTGATGAAAGAAATCAAAAACTAATGAATGGAAAGATATTTCATGCTCATGGATAGGAAGACTCAATAGGGTCAAGATGTCAGTTCTTCCCAAATTGATCTACAGACTCAATGAAATCTCAGTGAAAATCCCAGTAAGTTATTTTGTGAACATCAACCAACTGATCCTAAACTTCATATGGAGAGGCAAAAGATCCAGAATGGCCAACATAACATTGAAGGAGAAGAACAAAGTTGGAGGACTGACCCTATTTGACTTCAAGACTCACTGTAAAGCTACAGTAATTAAGACAGTGTGGTATTGGCAAAGAATAAACAAACTGACCATTGGAACAGAATAGAGCCCAGAAATAGACCTACACAAATACAGTCAAGTGATCTTTGACAAAGGAACAAAGGGAATACAATGGAGCAAAGATAATCTTTTCAACAAATGGTGCCAGAACAACTGGACATAACACACAAAAAATGAATCCAGACACAGACCTTAAACACATTACAAAAATTAACTCATAGTGATTTATAGAATTCAAACTCCTATAAGATAACATAGGAGAAAATATATATGACCTTGTGTTTGGCAATGACTTTTATATATTTATTTTTTATTTTTTTATTTTTTTGTGGTACGCGGGCCTCTCACTGCTGTGGCCTCTCCCGTTGTGGAGCACAGGCTACGACGCGCAGGCTCAGTGGCCATGGCTCACGGGCCCAGCCGCTTAGTGGCACGTGGGATCTTCTTGGACCGGGGCACGCACCCGTGTCCCCTGCATCGGCAGGCAGACTCTCAACCACTGCGCCACCTGGGAAGCCCGGCAATGACTTTTAGATAAAATGCCAAAGTCATGATCCATGAAAGAAAGAACTGATAATTTGGACTCCATCAAAATTAAAGATTTCTTGCCTGTGAGAGACACTGTCCAAGAGAATGAAAAGATGCACCACAGGCTAGGGGAAAATATTTGCAAAAGCCATATCTGGTAAAGGGCTGTTACCCAAAATATACAAATAACTCTTAAAACTCAACAAGAATATGAACAATCCAATTGAAAAATGGACCAAAGGCCTTAACAGACACCTCACAAAGGAGACATACAGATGGCAGATAATCATATGAAAAAATGTCCCACATCACATGACTTAAGGGAATTGCACATTAAAACAATGAGATGCCACCTCACACCTCTTCGAATGGCCAAAATCCAGAACACTGACAAAACCAAATGCTGGTTAGAATGTGAAGCAACAGGAACTCTCTTTCATTGCTGGTGGTAATGCAAAATGGTACACACACTTTGGAAGATAGTTTGGTGGTTTCTTACAAAACTAAACATACTCTTACCATATGATCCAACAATCATGCTCCTTGATATTTACCCCAAAGAGCTGAAAACTTATATCCACACAAAAACCTGCACATGGATATTTATAGCAGTTTTATTCATAATTGCCCAAACTTAGAAGCAACCAAGGTGTCCCTCAGTAAGTGAATAGATAGATAAATTGTGGTACATTCATACAATGGAATATTATTCACTGCTAAAAGAAATAAGCTATAAAACCATGAAAAGGCACAGAGGAACATTAAATGCATATTACTAAGTGAAAGAAGCCAATATGAAAAGGCTATATACAGTATGATTCCAACTATTTGAAATTCTGGAAAAGGCAAAAGCATGGAGACACTGAAATGATCAGTTTTTGTGGTTGCGGCTTTATCTTATGCATCTCTTCCATTGGCTGTTCCTGAGTTGTATCCTTCATAATAAACTGGTCAGTGTAAAAGAAAAGAAAAAAAGATTGATGGCTGCCAGAGCTTAGATGGGCAGGGTGTGGGGGTGGGGAGGATTGAATATGCAGAATGCATAATGTGAGGGGTACTGAAACTATTCTGTATAATGTTTTATTGGTGGAAAAATGTCATTATACATTTGTTAAAATTCATAGAATATATAGCACGAAGAGTGAACCCCAATGTAAACTATGGACTTTGGGTGATAATGATGTGTTAATGTAGGTTCACAGATTATAATAAATGTACCACTCTGGTAGGGAATGTTGATACTGGGGGAGACTGCAAATGTGGGGGCAGAGGGTATAGGTATATGAGAACTCTCTGTACTTTCTGCTCAGTTTTGCTGTGAACCTTAAGCTGCTCTAAAAAATAAAGTCTATTTTAAAAATCTTTAAAAGCGTTTCAGCTTTCTGAATGTGATGTGGCTTTTCACCTTGGATGTATTATTGCTGTTTATATTTTCATTGCTGTGACCACCATTGTTACTACTAATAAAATGCAATGGAAAAAATGAAAAGCAATTACCCTCTTTCTATCCTAATGTAGCAGGTGTTTTTCATTATTGCTTATTATTTTCCTGTTGTTATTTGCAAATAGCTTATTTTACATAATTGATGTCAAGTATAAATTACAACCTATGGTTTCTTTTTTGCAACTTTAAATTGTATTACAAACAGTTGTCTTCTCTTTGTTTTTATAATCATCATTTTTCATAGCTGTGTAATATCCCATTGTGTTAATGTACCATAATTTAGTAAGCCTTTCCCTATTGTTGAACATTTATTCTATTATAGATAATGCTGCACTGAATATTCTTTGAGCACATACCTTCTTGCTTTTGTTGAATTATTCCCTTAGGAGAAATTTCCTAGTGTGGAATTACTGTAGCAAAACTCATGAAAATCTTTGCGTTTTGCAACATATTATCATATTCCTTTCAGAAGTATTACATTACATTAATTTATACTGACATGAACAAAGTATGAATGCATTGAATTAACTACTTTTTTTGGCCTGAGTACTATCATCGCTAATGAACATAATATCATGGGAATATTTTAAACTAATTTAATCATTTTGTTAAAAATTTGGCTTCAGTAATTATGTATATATAGGAATGTCAGTATTACTGTACTTCCTGGTAGTATTTCTATCCTTACCTATGTGTGAACATCAGTCTTACAAGGAAGGAAATAAATATTTTAGACAAGTTGATTGATTGGCAATTATAACTTACATGCAAAATTATATGGTATAGGAAGTATATAAAGTATATGTTGGTGGTCAAAGGTACTTGACCAAGCTGTACTTGTCCAAGCAGCCTATTATATTGTTAATAGCTCCCAGTAGTTGAGGATGTGTCAAGACCTGTCTGTGTTCCTAAGGGGAGGATCTCAGGACCTAAATTCAGGCTGTTTGGAAGCCAGACCCTCAGGCAGCATCTTTTTAAAGTATACAAGTATATACAGTCCTGTTAGTCCACAAACATAAACCCTGCTTGCCAGGGCAATCTGGCGGTATTCCCTGGGTGGCAGCTGCAAAAATTGAGGCTCCAGATGAGTGTATAGCTCTTTTTTTGGGAGCTACTGGCAAGCTGGAGCAAGAGCCAAGATGGCATCCACAGCCTAACTTTCTTGAGAGCAGCTCTGTAGCCCCTTAGATGTATCACAGACCTGAAGTCTTCCCCTCCTGCTGAAGCTCCAGGACAAGTCGAGAGGCCTCCTTCACAGAGAGAATGGGGGATGTGCCTCATCTGCTGTCTGCAAAGTGCCATGGGGGTGGCAGCCTGCCAAAGACTGTCTCTTCAATTGCCAGAATTCCATAGGACCCAGGAGTGTAAGCCCTCCTGGTTTGCCAGGTGACGAAGGGGTGTCCCCTGGTCAACATTTGAAAATACTGGGGAGCAAGATGTAAAAACCAGGGTACCAACCACGTGTAAAACTCCCCTCCAGGAGACACTGGCGCACTAGAACATAGCAGAGGGAGAGGGTGAAGATACCATTCACACTCCAAGATCTCTGGAAAGGATTATAGTTATCCTGTAGATATAAATTTAATTTTAGAAGCCTGCCCTCCAGGCCACAGTCATGCTGATTAGCTATTGAGCTTCCTACACAGGAAGACCTGTCTCCTCAACCTGTTGCCTTTTGCTGTACTCTGGGGGTGGTAGCTATTTAAGAACTCTTCTCCATTGATTACAGTCCTGTGGAACCCATGGGCATAAGCCCCACTGGCCATGAGACCCAGGCAATATAGAGGTGTCCCCTGGTAGTAACTTTAAAAATCGGGGCACCAGACAGGGGTACAAGCTCCTTTCTGGGTGACAACTATTATTACAGTCCCATGGGACCAGGAATGCAAACTCCCCTGGTCTCCAGAACCAGGCACTCAAGAGGCATCCCCTGGATGGCAGCTGCAGAGATAAGGCTCAAGATGCATATAAAAGTTCCCTTCTGAGAGATACTGGTGTTCTGGAGGAGGGCAAAGGGTGAATGTGAAAATGGCCCTTGCCAGTCTCTGTCTCCAGAGAGTGTTCCAGACCCTCCTAGACGTGTGTGTTAAATAGGTTGCCTGCCCTTTAGGCTGCCACTTTAATACAAGCAGCTGAGTCTTCTTCATTTTAAGTCTAGGTGCAATGGGCTACCTCTGAGATGGGATCTGGGGTGGATAAGTCTGAGCACATGAGCACTTAAGAACTGTCTCACAGGTCACTACAATCTTATTGGTCTTGGAATGAAAGCCCCATTCATTTTCAAGTTATATGATTTGGGGCTCAATCCTGAGGTGCAGGTCCCAAAAGTTGAAGTGTCCCATGTGTAGTTTGAACCTTCTGTTCCTCAGGGAGAGGCTCTGGGTTTTGTTTTCTCCCAATTGTGGATCATTTGGTGGAGATGGGATTTATGGCAAGATTGTGTCCAGAGAAGGAATAAATCTCACTGGAAAGGCAAATATATACTAAAGGTGGTAGATTAATCACTTATAAAGCTATTATGAAATTAAAAGAAAAAAGTCATAAAAATAACTATGACTACAATAACTGGTTAAGGGATACACAAGTAAAATATTATACCAAAAAGATAAAATATTGAGGGGAGAGTAAAAATGTTGAGCTTTAGAAAGGGATCAAAGTTAAGTTGTTACCAACTTAAAATAGACTGTTATAGAAGTAAGTTGTTTTATGTAAACCTCATGACAACCACAAAGCAAAACCTATAGAAAATACACACAAGGTAAAGAGAAAAGAATATCAATATACCATGAAAGAAAGTCATAAAATCACAAAGGAAAAGAACAAGAGAAGAAGAAAAGAATGGAGAGGAAACACAAAAATAGCCAAAAAACAATTAACAAAATGGAAATAAGTATATGCCTATCAATAATTACTTTAAATGTAAATGGACTAAATTCTACCATCAAAAGGCATAGTGTGCCTGAATGGATAAAAAACCAAGACCTATCTCTGTGCTGCCTACAGGAGGCTCACTTTATATGTAAGGACACACACAGACTGAAAATTGAGAGATGGAGAAAGATATTCCATGTAAACAAAAAACAAAAGAAAACTGGAGCAGCTATACTTATATCAGACAAAATAGACTTTAAAACAAAGACTGTAACAAGAGACAAAAATGGGTGTTATATAGTGAAAAAAGAGTCAGTCCAATGAGAGGATACAGTATTTGTAAGTATTTATGCACCCAATATAGGAGCACCTAAATATATCAAACAAATATTAACAGACCTAAAAGAAGAAATAGACAGCAATACAAAAAGACTAGCATATTTTAATGCTCCACTCACATCAATGGATAGATCATTTAGACAGAAAATCAATAAGAAAACATTAGCCTTAAATGACACATCAGATCTGATGGGCTTAACAGTTATTTACAGATAATTCCATCCACAAGCAACAGAAAACACATTCTTCTCAAGCGCACATGGAACATTTTCCAAGATAGATTATACATTAAGCCACAAAACAAGTCTTAATAAATGTAAGAGGATTGAAATAATGTCATAGATCTTTTCTGATGACAATGTAATGAAACTCAAAATTAATTACACAAAGAAAACTGTAAAATTCACAAATATGTGGATATTAGCAATATGCTACTGAATAATCAATGGATCAAAGATGTGATACACCACATTGACAAAATGAAGGATAAAAATTATATGATTACCTCAGTGAGTGCAGAAAAGGCAGTGACAAAATTCAACATCCATGATACAAACTCTCAACAAAGTGGGTATAGAGGGAATGTACCTCCACATAATTAAAACCATATATAATAAGCTCACAACTAACATCATACTCATTGATGAAGAGATGAAAGTCTTTCCTCTAAGGTCACAAAAAGACAAGGATGCCCACTCTCCCCACTTCTATTCAACATAGTATTGGAAGTCCTAGCCAGAGCAATAAGGCAAATAAAGGAAGAAAAGGCATCCAAATTGGAAAAAAAGAAGTAAAATTGTCACTATTTGCAGATGACATAAAATTATATATTGTAAACCCTAAAACTCTATCAAAAACTTTTGCAACTAATAAATGAATTCAGTAAAGTTGCAGGATACAAAATCAATACACAAAATTCTGTTGCATTTCTATATACTAATGGTGAACTATCAGAAGGGAAATTCTTAAAATCCCATTTACAATTCCTTCAAAAAGAATGAAATACCTAGAAATAAATTTAACCAAGGAAGTAAAAGGCCTCTATATTGAAAACTACAAGACATTAAGAAAGGAATTAGACACAAATAAATGGAAAGATATCTGTGCTCATGGATTGGAAGAATCAACATTGTTAAAATGTCCATACTACCCAAACCAATACACAGGTACAATGCCATCTCTATCAAAATTCCAATGGAATTTTTCAAAGAAATGGAGCAAATAATCCTAAAATTTGTATGGAACCACAAAAAAGAACACACAAATATCCCAAGCGATCTTGAGAAAGAACAACAAAGCTGGAGGCATCACACTCACTGATTTCAAGTTTTATTACATAGCTATACTAATTAAAAGAGTATGGTATTGGCATAAAGACAGACATAGATCAATGGAACAGAATAGAAAACCCAGAAATAAATCCACATATATATGGTCAATTAATATATGACAAAGGAGCCAAAAATATTCAATGGGGAAAGGAGAGTCTCTTCAATAAATGGTGTTGGGAAAACTGGACAGCCACATGCAAAAGAATGAAACTGTACCACCATCTTACCCCATACACAGAAACTAACTTAAAATGGATTAAAGACTTGAACACTAATACCTGAAACCATAAAACGTCTAGAAGAAAACATAGGTGGTAAGTTCTTTGACATAGGTCTTGATGATGATTTCTTTAATCTGACACCAAAAAGAAGAGCAACTAAAGCAAAAAGAAATGTGGGATTGCATCATACAAAAAAGCTTCTGCACAGCAAAGGAAACTGTCAACAAAATGAAAAGCGAACCTACTGAATGGGAGAAAATATTTGCAAATCATACATCTGATAAAGGGCTAATATCCAAAATATACAAAGAACTCATACAACTCAACAGTAAAAAACAAACAATCTGATTAATGAACAGACAGAAGATCTGAGTAGGCATTTTCCCAAAGAAGACATTGTAAAGGTGGCCAACAAGTACATGAAAAGATGCTCTACATTATTAATCACCATTATTAATCAAAACTACAGAGATATCACCTCATACCTGTTAGAATGGCTATTATCAAAGAAAACAAGAAATAACAACTGTTGATGAGTATGTGGAGAAAAAGGAACCCTGTGCACTATTGGTATCAATGTAAATTGGTGTAGCCATTATAGAAGAGAGTAAGGAGTTTCCTCAAAAAATTAAAAACAGAACTATCATATGTTCCAGCAATTCCACTTCTGGGTATTCCTGAAGAAAACGAAAACACTAACTTGAAAAGATAAAATTACTCACATGTTCATTATAGCATTATTTATAATAGCCAAAATATGGAAACTACCTACGTGTCCATCAATGAATGAATGGATAAAGTGTAAGATGTATGTGTAATATATATATATTATATATGACAGAATATTTTTCAGCTATAAAAAAGAACATAGTCTTGCCATTTGCAACAACATAGATGGACTTTGAGGGCATTATGCCAAGTGAAATAAGTCAGAGAAAGGCAAATACCATATCTCTCTTATACGTGGATGTTAAAAAACAAAAACCAAAAAACAAACAACAACAAAAACCCCACAAAAGCAAGCTCATAGATTAGAGAACAGATTGGTGGTTGCCAGAGGTGGGGGGTGGAGGAATGGTAGAAGTGAGTGAAGAGGTTATAAATTTATTAAAAAATTTTTTAAATTTAAAGAATCTGTTACAGATATATGACATAACTTCACTGAAGAGAGTGGGGGAAATAAATCTGTATTGTACACTTTAACGTTGCTAAGAGAGTAAACCTTAAAAGTTCTCATAAGAAAAGAATCTCTATATTTGGTGATTGATGTTAATTAGACTTACTGTGGTGATCATTTTGCAATATATGCAAATATCATATGTACAATATGTTGTACAGCTGAAACTAATATAATATTAAATGTCAATTATATCTCAATTTTTAAAAGTATATGGTTTAGAAAGTTTGAAAATAACTATTTCTTAAGTATAATAATTTGAACACTTATCTTAGTAATTGTGTTAAAATAATTGGTCTGTTTTGCAGATCTTTTCATAGGTATTGCCAACCTTAAGACATTCTCTGTTTAATCAGGCAAATTACAAATTCAGCTGTTTGAATTTAACATTACATTAGTAAGCGTGACGGACGAGGGCAGGAACAGACCTTTTAATTTTTTAATCATGTATTTTAGCTTTTCTTTGTTCTAATATAGACACGGCTTTGAGAATGCAGATTGAACAGACTGTCTCAGCAATGCCAGAGTAGATTTAGTATCTACAGTTCAGTCAAATACCAAAAGGGCGTAAGGTTTTCTTCTGGACTAAAATAGCAAATCCTAGTACACTAGAAATCAGGAGAATAGAGTAACTCAGCATCTTACTCATACTATTCCTTAATGTTTTCATGGATAGCACTGTCTTTCACAGTTGTTTTGCAGATTAGATTAATCTTCAGTACATTTTTGACTATGCTTAATAATATTGAACTGATAAAAATTTGTTGGTCAAAGTTAATATATTTCTACTGATTTGGGCAATTTCTAAATGTATTCTCCAAACAGACATTCATAAACATTGGTCTGGCCTGCATCTTTCTAACAAATGTAGGGATTTCATAATAAATTAAATCAGAATTTCTTTTTACTCTTGAAGATTAAGTCGTTGATTGCCTTAAAGGAATAACAATTTATCAGTTGTTTTCGATTTTTTTTTTTTCTGGACTAAGCATTATTAAGTTTCTGTAGAGATGTTCTGAGATAGGTAGGTGAAAATGACCTTCCTGTGGTGTTCGTAAGTGGGGAAATTCAACCTTTTTATTTCTCTCAGGCTAACCAAAGTCCATAGTGAATATTTCTACAGGGAAGAATAAATGTGTGAAATTGATGAACACATTTTCTCAGAAAAATCAGCTCTTTTCATAGATAATTAATACTTATGGATTCAGAAAACTTAAGATAAATCATCAGGGAGATATACTATCTGCTGTGTCCCTAGAAATTAGTAAATTTTATTATCAAATATTTGACAAGCAGCAAGGCTAGAATTAAAAATAAAATCATTCATTTAAAACTAAAATGAGTTTTTAATTTCAATTTCATGCACATAAACAAAATACCACATTGTATTACAAATTGGAAACAGCTTTGGAGAAAAATATATTATGGTAAAACATAAGTGATATTCTTTTGTAGAAGAAATTTCCTTTACTCTTTTAAGGCTTTGATTATACAATTGGACAATACATGTTAATTTTGTCAACATATTAGAGAAAAACTGTTAAAAATGTGCATTAAATATCTACCAATTTGTTTATGGATTAAAGAGAGACCAGTTGTTATAATTTTTCTTTCCAAATTATTATACTATAGGACTTCTATGGTGTTTTTTTCATGGAAGCACTGAGCAAAGTGTTTTGGTCAAACCCACGTACACACATACACACATATACAAACACACACACAATTTAAAAATATTTAAATAAGTGGTAATTATTTTGTGATATAAAATTTAGGTGTTTAGTTAGAAAGTTACACTTTTTTACTCTTCTTAATTATTATAGAGAAGAAAATATTACATTTAGAAATTTGCTTGCTAAGTGAGGGTTTATAGCAAGTAGAATGAGTTATTGATTTTAAGACTATATGAGGTTCAATCTCTAGCATAGAGATTTATCTCCCATGTGAACCACATATCCATTTTCATGGTCTTGCTGAACTTTTTGTCATCAGCCATCCCTTCACTCTGGCATGTGAATTATTTTGCAGCTTGGGGAAGCACTTGGGCACAATTAAATACACACTATAAAGACTGGTGCTACAGTTCTCTTTCTACTTTGAATAATTTCCTCTCTTCCTCCCTCTCCATTTCCTCCTCTTCTTCTTGGCAATTAGGTAATGATAGAGTGGTGATTCAGACTACCTCATTTCAAATCTTTGTTTCTCCACATTATTTAATATTTCTAAGGCTCAGTTTCATCAACAGTAATATAGAGATGATAATTATAGTACCAACTTCACACAGTTGTTGAAAATTTTAACTGAATTAATGAATATGATATGTTTAGAGAAGTACCTCAAAGATGGTAAGTTTTCTATGAGTGTTACCTCTTACCATCACCATCAGAGCTAACAACTTAATTTTACTCATGTGTAAAATGAAAGACACATAATATAATTTTCTTTCCATAAAAAGCATAGTACCGAGTTTACTTGATGGTCTTTGCTTCCTCTCTCCCCTAAACCCTGCATTGTACTAGAAGCTGTAAATGTATTTGTAAGAAAGATATCATTTTGGACTTGAATAAAAAATATTATTCAAGTATGAAACAAAGGATTGAGGTCAGTGCTGAAGAGAAAATAAATCTTTAAAGTGCTTTGAGATTTAGGTCCAATGATCAAAAGAATAAAAAGATTTCCATAGGAGATTAAGCAAATGAACTAGATCTCAAATATGTTAAAATGAATTCTCAGAGAAGTGAATCTAAATCTTGTTATCTGATTGATGTAGTTTCATTTTACTTATTTTTAAAATATGAAATACATAAGTTCCAAGTTTTATGGCAGTTATATACCTGTGGTGAACCTTGTTATAGCTATGAATTTATGCTATGATAATAATATATCCCCGCACTAGAGAAAGAATAGTCAATAAAAGATGCTGGGATAAATAGCAACTCATTTAAACAAAAATGAAAAATCATGGCCTATATTCAAAAGTAAAGGCAATCAATGGAAACCAACCTTGATGTGAAATAGGATGTTGGAACTAGCATATAAAGATTTAAATATCATCTCCTATAACTACATATAAGAATGCAAAGGAAAATATGCTTGTAATGAGTGAAAATGCAGACAATCTCAACACAGAAATAGAAACCATAAAATATAACCAAATTAAAATTCTAGACCTAAAAAGTAATACCTGAAAAAAATAGAAGTAAACTTGGAGGTCTTAACATATGATTGGGGATTACAGAAGTAAGAGTCAGTGAAGTTGAAAATAAATCAATAGAAATTATACAAACAGAACAAGAGAGAGCTAAAAGAGTGGGAAAGGAGTGAATTTTCAGTGATCTGTGGGACAGTATCAAATGCCTAATGTATGTATAATTGAAGCCCTAGAAATAGGAAAGAGAGAGGATAGGGAAAATATTTAGAAAAATAATGGCCCAAAATTTCCCAGTTAATGAAAAACATTAATTCACAGATTTCATATAAACTTTAAACCATAAGCAGTACAAAGGAAGAAAACTACACCACCCAGGCACGTGAAAGACAAATTGCTGAAAACCAAGATAAACACAAAATCTAAAGAGCACATCTTGAATATAGGGAAATAACAATAAAAATGACCTCTGATTTGTCATGGGAAACAGTTGCAGCCAGAAGACAGAATTTTATACACTGTGAAATATCTTTCAAGAATAAATGTAAAATAAATACATTTTCAGATAAATTAAAATTAACAGAATTTGCCATCAGCAGATCTACTTTACAAGAAATGCTCAAGAAAGTTTTTCAGGCTGTAGGGAAATAATACCAGATAAAAATTTGCTCTTCAGTAAGGAATAGTAACATAAATGGTAAATATATAGGTTAACATAAAGGACTATTTTTCTATTTATTTAATTAAAATATATATGATTATTTAAAAAACATTATAACATATTATGTGTTTAGTAACATACGTAGATGTAATACATATAGTAACCATAGCACAAAGTGGGTGATTTCAAGGTTCTTTCATTTTATATGAAGAGGTCTAATGTTAATTTTAATTACTTTGGGAAACATTACAGAAAGAAATCACTAAAAATTAATAGCAAAGAGTGAAAAGGTAACTTAAAAGGAAATTCTAAAAAAAATTCAATTAACATGAAAGAAAGTTAGAAATGAGTCACAGAGGAACAAAAAGATAGTACAAACAGAAAACAATTATTATAATGGGAAACATAAATACAACCATATCTATAATTATATAAATCTATTCATATCTATAATTACATAAATGTAAATGCACTATTTACTATAATTATCAGGTAGATATGAGTAGAAAGGAAAAACAAACCCAGCAAGGACTAATATACACTGTTTAGAAGTTATGTACTTTAAGTATAAAGACACACAGAGATTGAAATTAAGAGGAGGCAAAAAGAAATATCAAGTAAATAATAAGGATAATATCAGATGATGAAGACAAAATCTATTACTAGAGATAAAGAGAGATATTTCTAAATGATAAACAGATTAATTCAGCAGAAAAACAAAACAATAAAAAATGTGTATGTACCTAAAAACACAGGTTCAAAATATATAAAGTAAATATTGATAAATATAAAGAGAAAAAAATAAATGCACATCATATTTTGGGATATTAATTCACTTCTTTCAGTAATTGAGAGAACAGTCAGATAAAATATCAGTAAAGGCACAGAACATCTTTAACCATTTTGACCAAATTGACATTCTTTAGAAGCATACATTCAACAAGATTATGACATATGCTAGGCCATAGAAACAATCTCAAAAAGTTATAAAAGACTGAAAACTGAGACAGTGCATCTGTGATCACATGAACTTAAAATCAATAAGAATGATATATCTAGAACATCCCCTAGATATTTGGAAATTTTAGAACTTCAAGAGAAACCATGGTAAAAGGAGGAATCAAAAAGGTAATTTAACAAATTTCAAAATTAATGATGAAATTATCCTCAGTCTGCAAGGCTTAAAATATTTACTATTTTAATGAAAATGAAAATTTTACTCAGCCATGACCTAAAGTTCTATTTTAAGAAGCTAGAAAAAGAAGAGCTAAGTAAAATCAAAGTAGAAGAACAGAAATAGTAAAGATGAGAGCAGAAATCTGTGAAACATAAAACAGTGGAGAAAATTGACAAAGTGAAAATTTGGATCTTTAAAAAAAGATCAAAATTCATAACCCTCTACTACATTGATCAAGAAAAATGAGGAAGGGCAAAAATTGCCAATATGAGAAATTAAAAAGCAGATATTATTAGAGATCCAATAGATGTTAAAAGATTAAAAGGTAATATTATGAACGACTATATGTTAACAAATGTAATTAAAATAAAAGGACATATTAAAAAAAATGAACAAATACTTTGTAAAGCACAACTTACCATAACTGACACGATGGAATAGAAAAACTGAATGGCTCTATATTGATTAAAATAATTGAATTTGTTACTAAAGAAAGAACACACACACACACACACACACACACACACACACACACACACACACACA